>NC_050578.1:43009742-43254742 GCF_011100635.1 Trichosurus vulpecula | reverse complement strand
AACATTTAAAGTGGTATAGAAGCATATTATTATTATTATTATTACTGAGTAAAGGAGAATTCTTCTTACACCTTTGCTTAGGATGCAGTTTTATTAATGGTGACTTTTTAATGGACTTCAAAATGGAAAAAAGAATGTAGTATCTCAATTGTAAATAGAATGCACAGTTGGCATATTGCTTTAGGTCAGATTAATTTTAAAATGTTTTTCTATCTTTTTCCTTTGGGCAAATAAACATTTATTTTAAGATATTAGCTATAGTATTAATTAAAAAAGAAATGTATAGTAATTGTTTCTGAGAATGCAATTCATGGATTTTTGCCCAGGATATAGCAGCTGCTTGCTTGAATATTTGGCGTGTGAGTAGCAATAATGTAAACATTTCAAAGCATAGAGAAGAAAGGGAATCCCTTTAGATCCCACTAAAGAGAAGCTTTTTATTTTATTTTAATTTTTAAAGAACAAAAATCCATTTTAGTTGAAAAAGAAAAAAAAAGAGAAAAAAATCATTGTAACAAGTAAGTATGGTCAAGCAAAACAAATTCTCACCTTGACTATGTCCAAAAAGTGTCTCATTGCAGATCTAGAGTCTGTCACCTCTTTATTGGTGAAAGAGTAGCATGCTTCATCGCTGGTCCTTTGGAGTCATGATTGGTCATTGTATTAGTCAGGGTTCTTAAGTTTTTCAGAATTGTTTGTCTTTACAATATTTTTATGATAGAAAGTATTCTCCTGGTTCTGCTTATTTTTATCTTCATCTGTTCATACAAGTCTTCCCAAGTTCTTAGCACAGTGCTGGCATATAATAGGAGTTTAATAATGTTTGTTGATTGATCAAAGAGAAACTTTTAAACCAAGAGAATTCAGAAGAATGTCTTACAGTCTCAAAGTAACTTCCTTCTTTGTATTCCTCTTCATTAGAGAGGCAGTGAATAGAAAGCTAGCCTTGAAGCCTGAAAGACCTGGGTTCAAGTTTAGCTTCTGACTCATACTGACTTTGGGACCCCTGAGCAAGTCACTTAATGTCTCAAAGCTCTGGGTAACTGTTTAAAACAAAACTTTGAGAAAAGGTGCCAACCTGTATTTGTAGAGGGACTGTGCTCACCTAGGAGTTCCTTCCACCAATGAAGCCACAAAGTCTGGTCCTTATTACCATCCTCTTCCATAGACTAGAACATCAGTCTGATTTTTCTCATAGTTCATTTCAGGGTAAAGCAGTTCTTCTTTGCCACAATATATATTCAAAACTAAAGGTATATACATGCTAAACGATCATATTAAGTAGAACTAGCCCTATAAAGCAAGTCAGGAAGGAGACAGTGTGGGAAGAAGAATGAAGGAAATATGGGTAAGTTTGGAAATTAGATGTTTTTATTCTTACATACTACGTGTGAAATAATGTGGTAAAGCAGCTCATAATATTATTCATGCCTATCGAGCTTTCAAAGAGCTAAGTGAGGCAAGTAATATGACAGAATAAATAGAGAGCCATTGGATGTTCTTTCTTGTTTTCTGGTTTTATTGTTGCATAGACTCATTTTTCAATAATGATTTTTTAAAGAGGAAAGTATGAATTCAGTTTCTAAGACAAATCTGGGTAAAAAGAGGAATCTCTCTGAATTCTTGATGAGAAATTATCTTTACAATCAAGCACTTCCTTAGAGTAACTTGGAAGTCACTGACATTCATTCGCCTATAACTGAAGACCAACATATTCCATTAATCTATTCTTAATTTCCATAGTCATACCCACTGTGATTTCAGCCATCCTCCACTCATCTTTTATATGAGTTCCAGATGATCTATCTCTTTACAAGTCAGAAATTTTTCAGAATCCATCAATCATTTGGTGTCCCATCTGGTTCAGTCCTTCTCATTTTAAGACAAACACCTGACAGCATTAGCTAATTGTGTTTAATAGCTTGGTGGTTCTTTAATGACCCAGCTGAGATGGGGTTATTCCCAAATGGCTTTTGAAAATTAATTCCAAGAAATGAATCCAGTCTATTCTTTCACTTTTCTTTGGCATTTGTCTTTCTTTTAGGGAGGTTTAGGCTTTCTTTTAAGGATTTAAATAAAGATTAAAGCCTAATAAAAGAAAAGAAATAAATAATGTGAAACTCAGTAGAAACTTTTCTTTTATAAGTCCTAAGTTCCCACATTATATGGTTGGGGAAAGTTGCAAGTTGCCTATCTCTTTTTATTTTGCTTTGTTTTTTTTATTTTACCTGAGCAATAATTTGTGTTCTTCCAGAAGTTAATCCTAAGAATTCCAAGTGATTTTCAGTACTTATAAAATCATAATTCCTTCAAATGGGAAAGAATTTTAGAGATCATCTAGTTAATTTACTCCAAGCAAGAATATCCTTTATAACCTCCCCATAAAGTATGACCCATTGTTCATTGGAAAGATTTAAAGCCTTTAATCATTATAGTGCTAGGGAGCTTACTACTTCGGGATAGAGTCAAAGTATTTGAAGACAGATATCCCATAAATCTCTAGGTCTTTTCTTCTTCAGGCTAACACCAGGATAAACAGATTCAATTGTTTCTTATAGGAGCAAATTTTGAGCCCCTTAATTATTTTGGTTGTCTTCCCTGGTCATACTCTACCAGCATCTGTATGGGTGACATCGCTGGGTTCCCAGAATTTATCATAATACTTAAGTACTCTGACTAGTGTAGGATGAAGTGGGACCATTGCCCCTCTTGGAGGCTATTGTTACTAAGGGAGACCAAAATTGTCTTAGGTTCCTTTTTTTAAGAGTCATATCATAATATTTGCTCTTAGTACTCTGAGATATAGAGGAGAGGAATTACAGTAGAAAGAGTGCTATATTTAGTCAGAGGACCTGCTACTTAGGATAATAATTCAAGCATCAAGAGTTGGAAGGGGCCTTAGAGACTGTGTAGTTCAGTATCTTCCTGCTTATTACATATGTGACCTTAGGCAAATTACTCACTTCAGTTTTATCATCTAAAAGGTGAGGGTGTTGGACTTGATTAAAATCTCTTTCAGCTTTAAATGTATGATCCAGCAGTCTTGTGAACTTAGAGTGAGCTAGACATTTACTAAAACCCCAAGCTAAGGTTCTTCCTTCCTGTACTTGTATGGTCCACTTATTTTCATCTATCTGTCTATCTTTCTATCTATCTATCTATCATCTTTCTGTCTATCCATTCATGTATTTATCTAGTTATCTATTCATTTATTTTTCCATTTACTTATTCATTTATTTGTCTGTCTATGTATCTATCTTTTTCCTACCTTATTTTGCTCTGGGTACTGTGTGATCCGTTAACACTGGCCTTACTGTTCTTTGTATATGATGCCCTTCCTTCTCACATCTACTTTCTGACTTCCCCAGTTTTCTTCAAGACACAGTCCTAATTCTGTCTTCTATAAAACAAGAAGTCTTTTCTAGTCTCCCTTCAATGCTAATGCCTTCCATCTGGAGTTACTTCTCATTTATATTGTACATACATCACATATTCTTCATTAAAATGTAGGCATCTTGAGGGTAAGGACTCTTTCCGTCCTTTCTTTGATCCTCAGTGCTTAACCCAGTGTCTCATACATAGTAGGCATTTAATAAGTGCTATTTATTAATTATGATAAATCAATTTTTGTCTCTATTAATTTTCAAATTAATATTTATTCAAATCACTCCATTATTCTTGCCAGGATTCATTTATTCATCCAATAAGCATTTATAAAGTGTCTATTGTGTGCAGAGGACTGTTATAGGCAATGAGAAAGAGAAAAAAAATATAGACCCAGATTTAGAAAATAAATTTTAGAAAAATTTAGAGTCCCAGTCGCATATAGTTTATAGCTAACAGAAGGGATAATACATAAATGTTAATAATGATAATAAATAATATCTTACATGATAGGATTAGAAAGTTTCAAAATAATTTTATGAGTTCTAAAGGGAATTTTGTCACCCAGTATATCAGTTATGTAGTTTTTTTCTACAAATATGATAAACATGTCTGTCAGAATAATCAATAAAAATATCAAATAGGACCCACACTGCAAAAGTCTGCATGTGGTTATATTTCTGGCAGTAAAAGCAAAGTTAGCAAGCAAAATTGTAAGTCACTTGAATCTCTTGACCAGGTATTATTTTTGATTTTTTAAAAACAATTTTTCACAATACCTCGTTCTCCACTGGGCACACCAGCTTGATAAATGCCTGAAGGAAAATTACAGAAATACATCTGATAGAAAAGTAGACTCTTGAAATAATTAACATAATTTGATCAATAACCATTGTTGTTGTTTTTTTTTTATTTCTGGACTTTATTCCTGTAAAAACAGTGCTGCTTGCAGCTCCTGTGGAGGTGTAAGGCCAATAACATCAGCACATAGGAGGGCTGCTAGCACTGGTTCTTTGATCTGCTTTTCTAAGGAAAGCAACTTAAAGAGGTTTACAATCTCACTTTAATTAAACATACATATATCATTCACTTAGTTCAGGGGGAAAAGTCAGCACCCTGAACCTCAGAGTAAACACAAACAGAAAATACAAGTGGAAATTATATAAACAGAGTAATAACACAAATCAGCAGATAGGGCTTCTGTCTGTCCATAGAAATACATAGCAATAATTACCAGAGAGACAAGCACCAACAGCTGGGCTTTCAAAGCTGGGGGGCTCCTTAGTGGCTACCCAGAGTCTGATCTGGCCAAATCATACAAACACTCTTCTAATGAGTGAGCCTCCAAAGCAAAATGCTAACCTGAGAGTATATATATACTTCTTCAGGGCCAGAGGGTGTCATAACCATGTGACTCAAACTCACATGACTTAGGTTTTCTTGTGACTTAAGCAGGTCATCAAAGACTCTTGATTGAAACAAAGGCAAGACTCAAAGGCGCTTGATTGCCTTTGTGCTCAGAAGCACTCCAAAAAACCAGCAAAAAGTCCCACCCTGCTTGCCATTACAATTCCATAAGATTGTATTATATTTTTAAAATATATTTTGTGTTTTTATTTCATGGCATTGGGGAATGATATCCTGGAAAGAGATAACTGTGAATTATTTATTAGTCTTTGTAATGCTTTGATTCTATCTAGATGTGTGACCCTAGGACAGTCATTGAATCTGTCTCAGTTTTCTCATCTCTAAAATGGAGATGATAACATCTACCTCCTAGGGTTGTTGTGAGAAGAAAATTAAACATATTTGTAAATTGCTTTGCAAACCTTATAGCACACTCAAAGTGCTAGCTATTACACGAAACTTTTATTGCACAAAATCTTAAATATTTTGTTATATAAAATATCGAATTATATTAAATTAATTATAATAAATGTAATAAATGAATTAAAATATTATCACACAAACCCACAAAAAATAAAAAAAAATTATTTCATGGTATTAGGGAATGTTATCCTGGAAGGAGATGAAATATTTCTTAGTCTTTGTAATTCTTTGAAAGGGATATGTTAAAATTCATTAAGGGAAGCCTTCTCTAGACCTTCAGATGTGTTTCATTTGCTAGAATGGAATTAGGTACACTGTGAAATCTATATTCTGAGGAGCTCATGCTCTAAAGCGAGAAGGCAAACAGAGATAAAATGAGCCATTACTAAGAAATAATGTTTTAAGAATATTAACAGCAAAAATAACCCAAATTGAAATGATATGACATGGATCTCCTATTTGGCTCTGGGCTACTCTTCAGCTGTCCTTATCCCTCCATTTTTGCCATGTGATCTCTGACTTTTCCTTCCTTTTTTGGAGGGGAAGAGTGGCAATTTTGTACTTCTAGGTGCCATATAGTATCATGGGGATGGGACTATTTGATGCTTGAGATACCTAATCTGGGTATTCCTGCAGAGAGTGGGTTTCCACAGGCTGGTATGATTCACAAGATGATCATAGTTCGCTGGATCAGAGATTTAGAGCTGTAAGGTACCACTAGAAGGGGCTTATTGTCCAACATCCTTGTTTTATAGATGAGGAAATCGAAGTCCAGAGAGGTTAAAGTCACACAAGTAGTAAGCATTAGAGGCAGAATCTGAACCCAAGTCCTCTGACTTCAGTCTTTGCTCTTTCTTCTTCATGACATTGTAATGTGATAGGATCATAGGATCTAGAGTTGAAAGAACTTATAGGATGGGAGAAACTAGGTCAGCCCCTTCATTTTTCAAATGAGGAAGCTTAGGTATGAAGAGGTTGAATGATTTTCCCAGGGTCACACGAGGAAGTGGCAGAGCTGGTATTCCAACCTCAGTCCTTTGACTCCAAATTTGATTTTTTTTCCCCACTACACCCCTATCCCAAGATACATTATTGTCTACTTCCTGAGTAAATAAACATGGCTGGTATTTGAATAGGAAAACCTTTGTTGTTCAGTTGTGTTCAACTTTTCATGACCCCATTTGGGGTTTTCTTGGCAAAGATACTGGAGTGGTTTGCCATTTCCTTCTTCAGCTCATTTTACAGATGAGGAAACTAAGGCAAACAAGGTTTAGTGACTTGCACAGGGCCACACAGCTAGTAAGTATCTGAGTTCAGATTGGTACTCAAGATGAGTCTTCCTGACTCCACTGTTCCACCTCACTGCCCCTGTTCATAATAATAGCCTTTCTTCCAGGCAAAGTCATGAGTGGAAGCCACTATCACTTTCTCTAATGAGAAAAAATATCCTTAGGATACTTTTGCCTATTAATAGGTACATGATTCTCTCAAGGAGTAATAACCCTTTTAGTCAGTAACATCCTTGCTGTTATCAGTTAACAGCAATTGCCTGGATCCTAGGAGAGATCACTCCCTAGGAAGCATCATGGTTTACTCCAGATCACCTTGAGGTAAGAGCTGTGATTATTCTCTCCTCTAGGACTCGTTCCCCAGAGCAGCTGTGGATGGTCAGCGCCATACATCGGTCTCCTAATGTGTGTAACACACAGAGTGTAGCATATTCACTGGCTCTCACCCCCTTCATTTCCTGTAAGCAGGAGTGGACTCTGCATCAAGGAGTGAGCCCCAATATCTTTTTATTCTCCTCTTAAATTTGAATAATACAACATTACCCGAAATATCGTACATAAGGTAAACTCTCAAATGAGCAACAAAATAAATCAAACTACGAGGTCACCTATTTTAACCATCACCTGAAGCATGAAATCCTACAGGAGTTAGTTCAATTAAAAAAAATTAAGCCTTCTCTTTCCAAGGCCACCTGTTGCCCTTTTAGAGAACTTTAATTTATCTGAAATTTCTCATATTTAGCTGAAAATCTGACACTTTATATCTTGATCCAAGGCTTTTCTTCCTTCTCTCTTGGGTCAAATAAAACAAATATAATATTTCTTCTACATGACAGTAATCCAATTCAATTTAATAAACCTTTATTAAGCATCTGCTATGTGCAAAGTAATGGAGACCCAAAGGCAAAAATGAAGCAGGTCCTTACCTCAAGGAATTTATTTTCTAGTGGGGAGAAAACCAACATATATGTATATGGATCTAAATGAATACAAAGTACAACTTCTCTTTTGTGAGTGAGGACAGCAATGATAGCAGACAGAATCAGGAAAGGTGACTTAGATTGAATAACACCTGAAATGGGACTGAACATAGAGATTTTAAGAGGCACAGGGAAGGGGGGAGAGCATTCCAGCCATGAAAGACACTCTTTGCAAAAGCACAGATATGGGGGGAGGTAGAATATCATATACAGAGAATGTCCATAGTCCAGTTGTGCTGGCATGTAGAATGCATGATTCAGGGTATAGATAGGCTGGGCAAAGATAGGCTGAAGCCAGAGAGTGAAGGACTTTGAAACCAGAGTTTATATTTTATCCTAAAAGTACTAGGGAGCCATTGAAGCTTCTTGAGCATAAGCATGACATGATCAGATAAAAATTCTGAGAGATGATGAGACCATATCACTATCTTTTTGGTATTTATTACATAAGAAATATAATAACTAATTTAAAAAAGTTTTGGAATGCAGTGTAGACTTTAACATAGACCATCATTTGCAATGACTTGTATTAATATGCAGCATTTACTGCCATAGTACTATACAGGTAATCAGTTTTGATGATGATGGTGATTGTTATCAGTAATGTTCAGAAATCATTGAAATGGTAGGAAAACCTTAATCTCCTGTTAGAACTAGGGACCTTAAAAGAGGGAACAAATGCGGATCTTCATTGATATGTAAATATATGAACATATATTCAGCCCAAGAAAATGTTGGGTGGTTCTGTTGTGTATGACTCTTTGTGACCCCATTTTGGGTTTTCTTGACAGAGATACTGGAACAGTTTGCCATTCCTTCTCCAGCTCATTTTACAGATGAGGAAACTGAAGTAAAATTGAAGGATTAAGTGACTTGCCCAGGGTAACACAATTAGGAAGTATCTGAAGTCAGATTTGAACTCAGGATTTCCTAACTCCTGACTCAGCACTCGATTCGCTGAGCCACCCTGCTGCCCTAAGAAAATATTTATTTGATGCTTAATACTTAAGAAACCAATTGTGGCTTACCTGAAAAATTGCCAGTATATTTGATCTGTCAGATTTATACAAATTGGTGGGTAGGATACTAGTTTTCTCCCTTCTGCATTCCTTCCTTCCCTATTCCCAGATTTTTAGCTTGTTATTTGGCCTCAGTAGTAAAACCTCGAATAGGACACAAAAAGTCTCCTTGATATCCAGGAAAAAACACATGCCAAAAGGAAAAAAAAGAATCTGAGACACCCAAGGGAATACTCCTAGTAACGAAACTGTCCATGCCACAAGTTTGGTTACTATAGCAATAGTCACATGGTATGTGGCCAACATGATAATTTTAAGACACTTGAGAAAGGCCATTTTCTTGTGTCTCTGGAAAGATTACATGGCTCAAACTGCAGAGGTTTTGAGAGAGATTATGCAAATTAAAAAAAAAAACACCTTCACTCCCAGCCACTCTGAAGGGGAGAAAGATGAATTCTGATAGAAGTATAGGAGACTGATGAAAATATGGTTTCTTTTTAATCTCATAGATAAATATTTGCCATTTATTGAAATGCAAGTGCTATTTCGTTAGCACAGAAAGGTCTGAATTAGTGCAAATAATGAATCTCATGAAGTGGTGAGATATATTTAAATTTGTCCTATTAGATATAATTATTTAAGATATGGTAATTGGTTTTAATCCAATGGAAACATGCAGTATGAATTCCAGTAATATGACCACTGTACGTGCACTAAATGGGACTTTGTGGCATTATTTGGGGAGAGGAGGATCAACTAAATATTTATCCATTTTTTTTGAGATAAGCATAATGAAAGCCCATTTCTAAATCATCCTTCCGTGTGAGTTCCTGAAAATTACAGTTCAACTGGTCCAGGCATGTTTTCTGTAGTAGTAAATGTGAACTTTTTGCCTTTAGAACTCAATGACTTCAAAAACAGAGCCGAGTATATTAACTTCCTCAGTCATTCTGAATAACAAAACTCCTTTTTTTGGTCTCAATTGCTATTATTCTGGCTCCCACACCACGAAACAAGTATACCTTACAAAAATATTCTGACTTTATTACCAACTTTGTGACCCTGGGCAAGTCATTTAAGACCTTTTTGCCTCAGTTTGTTAAACTATGAAATGGGGAAAATAATTGCTATGAGAATTGTGTGAGGTAATATTTGTAAAGGTCTTAACATGGTTCTTGGTATATGGTAGATACTATATAAATGGTCACTCTCTTCTCTTTCACCACTTCTGATTTTTTGATCTCTCTCCACCAAGCCCTAAGCACAGAGGCTTGAATAGTCATTGAAATGCCATCTCAATCACACTGCCATGCTTAGATGGCTGTACTTTCTCCTCATTGCTATTTGAATAAAGCTCCTTGTATAAACCCTTAATCATGAACTTCCTACTCCTCTCTATGACCTTATTTCCTAATAGGATCTTTGATTTGCTTCAATTGCTTGGTCCAAACAAATCCAAGTTTTATTTTCTATCTTTTGAGTTTTTGCACAACTTTTAATTTTCTTTTTGTCATATGGTGAATTCCCTTTATCCTAAATTTTCTTCTGTTTGTTTTTCTGGACTAACCAACTTAGATCCATTCACTGCACTCATGCTGTCATTTAAATGCTTCTATTGCTGTATGTCTCTAACTAGTTTCATATGTAGAGCTATTGGATTCTGATGGAATATTAGCTCCTTGAGGGCAGAGACTTTTTATCTTTAGTTTGTATCCCCATCCCTAGTATAGTACCTGGCAGAGGGAGGAAACTTAATAGGTGCTTAATAATTTTATTACAGTTACCAATGAAACTAGTTTACCATAGGAACACCAGAGGCTCTCTTCCATTTTACGTTTGTTTGTTGTCCCTTTTTGACTTCATTTACCAATATCTTTGAGATGAAATGGCTTAGCTGGATCTCCATTTTCTATGCAAGCAAACTTTTTTCTTCAGCCATTTTCCCCTATTTTTTGTGATGTGCTATTGCTCGTAAAGGCATTAGATGGTGCAGTGGATAGAACGCTGGGCCTGGAGTCAGGAAGACTCATCTTCCTGAGTTCAAATATGGCCTCAGACACTTACTAGCTGTGTGACCCTGGGCAAGTCACTTAACCCTGTTTGTCTCAGTTTCCTCATCAGTAAAAGGAGCTAGAGAAGGAAGTGGCAAACCACTCCAGTATCTTTGACAAGAAAACCCCAAATGGGGACATGAAGAGTTGGACATGACTGAAAAATAACTGAACAACAAATTGCTCACAATCATCAGTCATCCTCTTTTATGATGTTTTGCAAAGTGATTTGTACTCAGTGTTGCCTTTGATTGCCATGTCTGCATTTGACAAGGAGAACCTGGGTCTGGTGATAAAGAAATATCCCCCTTATGGAAACTGTTTTGTACAAGATAAACTTTTCTAAGAATGACCAGAGTCAGTATTTCTGTTTTTATCCATTTCCCAATATCAAATGAGATAATATTTGTAAAAAGTGCTTAGAACAGTACCTGGCGCATAGTAGGCACTTCTTGTTCAGTCATTTCAAATCTTTGTGATACCATTTGGGGCTTTCCTGGCAAAGATACTAGAGTGGTTTGCCATTTCCTTCTCCAACTCATTTTACAGATGGGGAAACTGAGGCAAACAGGGATAAGTGACTTACCCAGGTTCACATAACTAGTAAGTGTCTGAGGCCAGATTTGAACCACAAAAATGAGTCTTCCTGATTCTAGGCCCACTGCTCTATCCACTGTACCACGTAACTGCCCATAGTAGGTGCTTTATAAATGTTATTGCCTCCTGTCCTCTCATATTTAACTTAACTCTTTCCTAGTGTCAGAAACCATGTAGGAAAATTTAAGGGTAATATTAATTATCTGGGATTATCTTTTTCCTCTTGCTCAGTAATATACTCCTCCTCATCCAAAGGACTCTCCTATCAAGAGATCCATGAGTTTCTCAGCTGCATTCTTTGCCTTTCTCTGCTTGCTCTTTAATTTTGACACATGGCTAGGGATGTGAATAAGGACTAGATCAGTGATTTCATTGGCATAGAGTACCCCCTAATGAGGAAATTCCCTCTATTAATGCAGTTTAGCAATTCCTCTGTAGCTTACAGTCTTAAAGAATTGTCTATAGTACAGAGTGGTTAGAGGAATTGACCAGGGTCACATAGCTAATATAGGTAAGAGACAGGACTTGAACTCAGGTCCTCTGGCTCCAAGGTCATCTCTCTGTTCCTTTCTTTTTTTATTAGATTTTTTATTTTTAGTTTACAACACCTAGTTCTACATGTTCTTGAGTTTCAAATTTTCTTTCCTTCCCTTCCCTTCCCCCTCCCCCAAAACAACATGTAGTCTGATATAGATTCTACATAAACCTTCACATTAAACCACTTTCTTCTTGTTCTTAAGCAAAACATCTGAGTCAGGTGAAGATTTTACTAAATTGGCCGGTAAAACAAGCATTCTGTTCCTATTGTGTCCTGAGATCTGGTACAAAGTAGGTTTAGAAACCAGCCAATTGCTACTTTTGGAAAGTGGACATAAGAAGTATTCTGCAAAGAGCATGTATCTAAGGGTTAGAGTCTTCTATTAAAGAGCCTGCCAAAGCAACAAAATAATATTAATTGACATGGATTATTTAGTCTGATGAAATAAAAAATGTCACTCTTCCAATAGACCACCAACTGGCTCTTGGCATATATTTTTTCTTTTAGTGAGTCTTTCATTGTAATTGTGTATGTTGTAGAGAAATTTGACTTATTTTCCATGAACAGATGGTAATGGAAGCCAATGAGAGAAGATGAAGTAACTAATGGAGAAATATAAAAAAAAAGTCCCTAGTACTAAGGGCTGAATGACATCCAGTATTTAGCAAGTGAAAGAGGATACAAAAAAGCAACAAAAAACTGATTAAATAAATGAAGGGGAAATCTACAGAGGAGAATGCTTTGAAAATAAAGATCAGATATGTCCATACAAAGCATTTGTTAAGCATGTATTTTGTGCTAAGCACTGAGGATACAAAGAAAGGTAAAAGCAAACAAACACAAAAACACCATTCCCTGCATTGGAAGAATTCACAGTCTAATGAGGGATATATGTAAGATATAGAGAAAGGAGATGAAGATAATTTAAAAGGGGTTCTTGGCAATATTGAGATTTGCTAATGAAGGGTGGGGTAAGAAAAATGAACACAGAGCAGAGTCCATCAGATTTGGCTTAAAGGAGATTATTGGAAAACTTCAGAAGAATAATTCAGTAGCTTGGTTGGGAGAAGGGAGAAGGAATAAGAGGGGACAAGTTGGAAAATCTAAAAAAAACACCATGTATTCCATGAGCTTGGACATCCAAATGGAAACTGAAGGAGGCTATTGAATAAAGAGAAGGTTTTTTTGGAAATGGAGAGAATGTGTGTATGCTACACATTTGAGGGAAATATAGTCCCTTTATGGTTATGATACATTCAAAGGAAGGCTTATTTTAATATGACTTTTTCAGTTCTGTATTTTGGGATGTAATGTGGTTTGTATGCCCTGCTCAGAATCATATAGGGAGTGTTGTGCTCAATTCTGGAGGAACTCTTTCAGGAAACATTGATAAATTTGAGAACATTCAGAGAAAGGTAATTTTGATGATGAAGAACGTTGATCAAGTCAATGCTATATGAGTATTGACTGAAAGAATTGGAAATATTGAAATATGCAAGATGGGCATGAGGAAAGATCATTAGTATAATTACAGAGAAGCCATGAAGACAAGCCACACAGAGGTTATTCTCTGGGCATCATTTCCTCAACTGTAAAATGACATTGCTGGACTAGATGACCTTTATAGTTCCTTCCAGCTATAGATCTATGATCCTTTAACAGCCTTGAGATGAAAAAGTTACAGGACAGGAAACACAATGCATGGCTCTAAGTCAGGCTGTTGGGTGGAAGGACCATTAGACTTCTCTTTGATCCTAGAAGGTGGAGCTAGGAGCGGTGGATGGAAGCTGCCAAGAGGGAAATTTAGGTTTAATGCAGGGAAAAAGTGCTTGTAATTACAGCTATCCTAAAGAAGGATGTAGGTTCCCACTCACTGGAGGTTATCAGGGAAAGGATGGAACATCACTTCTCCAAAGTCTTGTAGGGAACACCTCTTTTCTAACATAATGATGACTACTAACGTTCCTTCCAAATATAAAATTCTGGGATTCTTCATTGAAATCAGTAATTCATAAGACACATTTTTGTCTTTTGTCACATGTACATATATGTGTGTGTTTACATACATATACTATACATATGCTATTATGATTAGTAGATACTGAATCATGTGCACTCTTGTTTGGGCCAGTGACCATGACTTAAGTGTATCCAGTAGTTAAGCAAAGATTACACCCACAAATGTACATGAAGGGACCCTCAGGAAAGTGTCATTATAATGTAAGGAACCTCAGAATGGATGGGTTATAATGCAGATAATATTGGGGACAGTCTGTGCTACACCAAGAATACTCTGTGTCTGATTGTGCAGGACTTGATCTTTATCCGTTGGTGTGTAATGTTTCTACCGGTGATGGCTCTTCCTAAAAGCTGCTCCATAGTGAACTTGACTTCATGCTTAAAGTTAGTATGTTTCTTTTTATGTGGAATGATTGTCCTGGCAAATCTCCAATTTCTCCCAATTCCTACACTGATATGTTAAACAACATTGTATGATGCAAAACAGGCAAATCAGAAATTCTCTGTACACAAGGTATTGGACTAAACAAACAGAAGACTGTCTCTATTTTGTCAATCTTCTCTGAAAATAATTGTTAGGCACATCAGGGATGGGGGCAGCTAAGCGGTGCAGTGAATAGAGTGCTAGCCATGAAATCAGGAGGACCTGAGTTCAATTCCAGCCTCAGACCTAGCTGTGTGACCCTGGGCAAGTCACTTAACCCTCTTTGTCTCAGTTTCCTCATCTGTAAAATGAACTGGAGAAGGAAATGGGAAACCACTGTAGTCTGTTTGCCAAGAAAATGCTAAATGGGCTCACAAAGAGTTGGACATGACTGAAAAATAACTGAACACCAACAACAAATGTCTGTGGTGAGAATAACCAAATGACTCGCTGTTTGATTACACTGACTTTGCTAGCTTATAGAGGAAAAGCTTTATTTTTCATTTCTAATACATTGTCACATGTTGCATAATATTGTTGCAGATCTTATTTTTAATTTTTTCTTTGGGAAAGAGGTAAAGATCATAAAATATGTTATCTGGCAAATATTCGTATTTTATGATGGAGCTGTTACTGTATGGATGGATGGCCAAACAAATAAATAACTTAGCTTTGCTTCAAGAATTAGAATTAAAAGTCAAATATATTCTCGTGTTGTCATAGAATCTTAGGATGTGATGAGATCTTAGTGTCTGTAATCCATCCCCCCCTTCCTCAATCTAGAAATGCAATGCCTTCAACAATATCCATAAGTCAGTTAGTCAATGAGCATTTATTGAAGCACCTACTCTGTGCCACTCACCATGCTAAGCAGGTAGTCTTCAAGCCTACTTTTCTTCAGTTTACTTAGAAAAGTTATTATTACAAACTCTTAAGGTCATAACAATTGCTCAATAATTTTAATGTATGTAGTAGATAGCTGGCCTTGGAATTGAGAAGACCTGAATTAAATCTCATCCTGCCTCTGACGTTTTTCCTATGTGATCTTTGTCACATCACTTAATATTTCATTGTCTCAGATGATTCTGTAAGACTAAGAATTGCAGAGTAGATGCCTACAGGAATTGGGAGAAGGAATTTAACTCTAGTTAGGTAAGTAGGTGGTGCAGTGAGTAGATAGCTGGGCCTGGCATTAGGAAGACCTGAGTTCAAATCTGGCCTCAGACACTTACTAGATGTGTGACCCTGGGCAAGTTTTTTAACACTTGCTTCAGTTTCCTCATCTGTGATATGAGCTGGAGAAGGGAATGACAAACCACTCCACCATCTCTGCCAAGAAAAACCCAAGTGGAGTGACAAACAATTGGACACAACTGAAATGATTGAACAACAGTAACTACAAATATTAGCTATTACTTATTACCAATGAAATCACAGGTCTGGTGAATATATGTATATATGTATATCAATGTGGTTGTACAATAATAAATCCTCTTTTCTGTGGAGCCTGTATTATTTGAAAATTGAGTATTCTCCAAATAGGTGCCTTAGGTAATATGCTACAATTTTTTCCTTAGTAGTATTTTTTCCAATTACATGTAAAGGTAGTTTTCAATATTTATTTTTGTAAATTTTTGAGTTACAATTTTTTTCCTCCATCCCTTCCCTCCTCCTCCCCAAGACAATGTTATAACTTTTTAATAAAAGACCATTGCAAATAAAATCAAATATTTGCAAAGATTAATGATAGTTGGGTGAAATATTTTTCTTCTCCTTTATTTTCAGAATTCTTTACATGCAAAATTTACCAGCTTTGGCAAAAAAGGAATCATATCCTACTATTTCTTCTCCACTAGAATTTTTTGTCCCCACACAAAAAATTCAGTACATAAAATCATACCATAGAATTGTTTTACCCATTGGAAAACGCCAGTGGTTGGGACAATTGTTAATCTGATAAGCAAAAGTAGAGAATGTCTCAAGTTCTAGAGTGACATTTGGGAAGATATTGAGAGGCAAAACAGTAGAACTAGACAGAAGGTAAATCAAGCAAATTTAAAGGAGAATTGTCTTTCAAATGTAAGTGATTTATTTTAATTCTAGAAATGAAGATGCGGGGAGGATACAGGGCAGAAAGTACAGATAGGCAGGGTTAAGTTAAAAATAAAGGCAGGAAAGAAAGAACGGGTAGAAAAAAATAGAAATTAATATCAGGAGCTGGAAGGTAGGGGATGTGGAGGGATCCTTGGGTAAATCTCTCATCTTGGACAGTGTAAATATTTTATGAGAGTTGGCTTTTTTTATGGAGGTTAAGTGACTTGCCCAAGGTCACACAAAAGCAGCTGGAAACTAAAACCATGTTTTCTTACACCCAATTCCATTTTCCACTAGGCCAATTGCTTTAAAATAGCTTAAAGCTATTTTAATAACCAAAATATTGATTGTGCATCAGGGGAAAGTGTGTTTAAGGCATTGTCTTTCCTTAGGAAAGGAAACATGGTGAATGGAAAGCAACTGGCTTTGGAGGCAGGTGACCTGGTTTCCAGCCTGCCTCGTACTTTTCAGCTGTGTGACTAGGAAGAAATTGTTTAACCCATCTGAGCCTCAACCTTCATATCCTTAAAATAGGGATAATAATACTTGAATCACCTTTTTCACTGGATGCTTCTGAAACATTTGTAAACCAACTGCTCCATGGCACAGTTGAGGTGGCTGACCTGAATCCACCAAGGCATCCTGAGGGAGAGATAGGAGTCAGGCAAGTCATACAATCACCCTCACCTTGACCACCATCTCCCTGATGGAGAGAGCCCAGAACCCTGAATCCGAGAGCCTTGGGAATAACATTTTGGCCATCATCCTGGCATGCAACCCTTGTAGGGATACAGCTCAACAGCTGCTCCTGCTGGTGCTACAGCAACACCTATTGAGGACTCAGAACAGAAAGTTCTGGCCACCAAAGTCCCAACCACTGGTGCTTTCTAATGAGTAAAACAATTCTATGGTGTGATTTTACATTCTGATTTTTTTGTGTGGAGACAAAAATTCTGGGGTGGAGGAAAAGTAGGGTATGATTCCTCTTAGCCATCCAAAGTCAAATGGTTCAACATCAGTAATTGGCCTCATTTTATCAGTGGAAATTACATTAAAAAAGAGCCATTGCCATCTACTTTGCCCTTGCACCCTAAGGGCAATGGAACTTTTTCATCTTATTTGCAGAAGAAAACTTCCATGTGTTTTCTTCCTCATTACAATGTGAGCCGCTCCCTTGAGAGCACTATTTATATCCCCAGTGCATAACACAGTGCTCTGCACATAGTAAGGGCTTAATAAAGGCCTTATTTTTGCATTCAGATCTTAAATCACCATGATAGAAATGTTAGTTATGGTAATGATGGTTCTTAACCTGCCTGGATAGACTATGAGGGGTTTAAGTTTTTCCCATATGGTAAACAATAGAATATTTCAAAATGCATGTCCATATTTCCCATTTGCTGTCACCAAAACAACTTCTTTCTGTTTTATTTATGATTCCATGTTTTTCAGTTGGAATGCATAGACTTCTGAAGTAAATCTTTTACATGTAAAGTAAATACAAATTACATCATCATGTTTGGCCTTGAAAAAATTAAGCTGATTTCTCTTGTGAAATACATATAGAAAATAATATTAAATGCATTTTGTGAATTATGAATAATTTAATTGAATAGTAGCGTAGTTCAGGGGTAAGCTAAGATCAGAGAGGGGTAATTTTTTTATATCTTCTCTGGTACAGTGACATAGAATAAAAATCAGAGGGAAGGATTAGATTTAATAGATCTAGCTTTCACTGTTTTTATTTTAATCTTTCCTGAAATTTTTCCATATATGCTAATACAACATGCCGTTGAGTAGGCTACTGTGAAGTGGATAAGCAACTGTATTGAAGACTAACCCCAAAACATAACTCTTGACAAATCATTGTCAAGTTGGTGGGAAATTTCACGTGATAACACATCAAGATTAATCTTGAGTCCTATCTTTAATGGTGTCAGGGTCAAAATAACCTAAAATATCTTTATTGGACTTGAAGATAGTGCTAAATTAATCAGGACTCTGAAAGATGAAAACAAAACTTCAAAATGACCTTAACAAATTGGAGGAAAAATATCCTCCTAAAAACTGGATTAAATTGAAGAGAATAAGATGGCAAACAATATTTTATGTGTATGGGACTGAATTAGGCACAAATATAGAAGGAAATACCAGGGGTTAGTTGACCCAAGCTGAATATGTGTTAGCAATATACAATGCCTTTTTATGAGGGAAAAATAGCAGTGCACACAATGCTGCTTATAGTTTGTATCAGTAAGGCCCTTATTACAGTATCATGGTCCCGTTTAGTCACAACACTGAAAATTATGTGGAGAAACAAGAAGGTTCTGAGAACAACCAAAATGACTAAAGAAATGGGACTTGGGTCAAATTTGAAGAAAGGTTAAAGGATTTGTGATTATTTAACTTAGAAAAGAGGCATCTATAGGAGGACAATTCAATTTAATTCAACACAATTTATTAATGCCTATTCTGTGCAAGTTATAGTTACCACTTCAAGTATATAAAGGTTTTTTATGATATTATCAACTGTTCATATTGAAATTAGGAGATAGGCTTAAAGCAAGAGGAGGTTTTTGGTGTAACATTAGGATGAGACAATCCTGAAATTAGCTGCCAAGGGAAGTAGAACAAATAGTCACCTTTTTTTCTCTTAGACAGTTTAGATGTTCAGTTTTTTAAAGGTCTAGATTATGTAATTATTTGAATTGCTTGCCAGAATGTTGAATTTACAGAAAAGAGTGATGTATTTTAAGCATAGGAATCAAAACTGTAAGTTAAAAATGGAATTCTGCTGTACACACAATACAAATCATAAAACCATGATTTTTAGGAATCATGTAAGGATGTCTGAGTTTCTGCATTTATTACATATCAGCTTGTTATTAACTTGAATCAAAACCACTTTGTAGGTCTGTCCTAGCTCTTCTTTGTCCTACTTGTCTTTCTCTCTTTGTACCATTGGATGTACTTGGAATATATTTATTTAGGAAGGAGCGAGGATGCCTCTGGGGATTCTTCCAGAATAATGTGCAGATGGGCTGATTTCTTGCTTATTAGTAACCTAGTATGGTTTAACTTCAAGCTTTCTCCTTTGGGACAGAAGCCATTTTAAATGTGACTTACTCAGTCTTGGAGCTAGAATTAAAAATAAAGATATTTTCCGCGGTTCTTTTTTTCTCTTTTTTACTCTGGTTTGATTTGATGACTTAGTGTTATCAATGATGAAACCCTGGCTTTGCCCAGTGGTTTCTTCTATTGTTCCTTTGTTATCAGGGTAGGACAGATGTAACTGCAGGGTTCAGCACAAGGTAACCAATAGAAACCTCTCATTAAAGGAGAGTGGGGGAAATCCCAGCTGATGTTCCTTGTCAGATTGTTCAGGAAGCATAGAGTGCTTAATGAATGCAACAATTAAAGCCTCTTTTCAATATTAAATGCAAGGGCATGTTTAAAACCCCCCAGCATAACTACATTTGCCCCCTTAAAATTATTTTTTTTTTTGCTGAGAGGGCAAAAATATATTTGTTTGAATAAAACTAACAGTGTGATAGGAAGTAGTTCCTGTTAAATATAGTTACAATGTGGTCATATTACATTGATCCTCTCTCAATCCAAAAGGATGTCTGAGTTTCTGCATTTATTAAATATCAGCTTATTATTAACTTGAATCAAAACCACTTTGTAGGTCTGTCCCAGCTCTCCTTTGCCCTACTTGTCTTTCTCTCTTTGTACCATTGGTTTTAATTGAAATAAATTTATTTAGGAAGGAGTGAGGGTGCTTCATTCATAAATTCATTCATAAACAAAGGTCTTCCCAAACCACCCAAAGAATGTGCAAGGGAGCAAACTATGAATCCCTAAAAGCCAAGTGAGCTATGACAGGAATGCCATCAATCAATAAATCAATAAACATTCGTTAAGATCCTACTCTGTGTGGCGGGCACTTTGCTAAACACTGGGGATGCAAACAAGGCAACCATCAAATCCTTGTTTGGACTCCTTAATACTATAAACTGTACTAAACTTTGGCTACATGAACACATTTGAAACAACATAGACTATTGAACTACTACTTATTTTTGGGCGGCAAAAAATCCAAGAAGATTGTTTGAATCTGGCTTCATGTTTTCTCTTGATGGATGTGTGTAGGTACATATAATCCCCTCCTGTGGGTGCTGATTTTCTTTAGAAGTAAAGCATGTATATTGAACGTCCAAGGCAGGAGAAACACTAAAAGTTTTTTTTTCCATTTCAGTGTTGAGATTTTGCAATGAAACATAGCGCTGAGTCCTTTATTCTAATTCCCACTCACTCAGATGAATCTGGTCTCTAGAGTGTGGCTAATAGGTCCTCTCAGGGATTTAAGGATAGCCCTGAGGATTTAGGAGTTGTCTAGTAACCCAGAGCATGCATAATACTTAGTGGTTCTGAAGTCACCAAAGGCTGTGAATTCTGATTTCAGGGATGAGGTTTGCCTGCTATTCTTGGTATATCATAGAGTCAAAGGAAAACAAAAAGCACTTCTCATCTACCTTAAAACATTAGAGGCCTATTATATATCCTCAGGGTGTTTGGGGAAGAGGGATAAAGAGATATATTTTACTAACCTCATTTCTTTGAGGATGTCAAGTAAATCTCAAAAACTTCCTCAAAGGAGCGCAAATTCCCAATATCACTCTCATATTTTCATTTATCCGATAGGGAATCTGTGCTATGGTTTTAGGACCTGGATTTTCTAGATTGATATTGGAGCTAGATCTACCAGCATACTCTGAGTCCCCAGAAATAGGAAAGAACAGGGTTTCTCTCACTATCCTATTTCCCCTAAATAGGGTTTGCGTAGAGACTTTTCCTTTTCAAAGGTGGAAATATTAATCTTTTTCTTCTGCCAGCCACCAACTTGGTAACTACTCTTTGTACTAAATGACACTCTTCTAGCTCTTAACAATTAACATGGCTTAGCTGTAGCTAAAGAATACAAATTTTGGGGGTAGCTAGGTGGGGCAGTGAGTAGAGCACTGGCTCTGGAGTCAGGAGGACCTGAGTTCAAATCTAGCCTCAGACACTTGAAACATTTACTAGCTGTGTGACCTTGGGCAAGTAACTTAACCCCAATTGCCTTCCCCCCTCCAAAAAAAGCAAAAATCCCACAAATTTATTTTTTACTTTTGATAATATTAGGAAAGCCCTTGAAATTCAGTTTGCAAGGAGGGTTTTACACCAAATTAGGGTAGCTGTCACTCATTTTATTTTTTTTTTTGTAAAGAGTAAGTGGTATAGATTTTTTCTGGTTTGAGTTGGGCTAGATCAGTGGTATCAAAATTAAATAGAAATGGGGGCCCACTAAGGTGTACATAAGGGTCCCTGTGGGCTGCATGTTGACATAGAAAAACATAAATTAACATGGTCTATGTTTTATTATATTTTTATTTATTTTGCTAAATATTTCCCAACTGTATTTTAGTCTAGTTTGGCACTGAAACCTACATGCATTTGACATCTCTGGAAAAGATGGCCTCTGAGGTCTCTGCTAACTCTGCAGTCTTATGGCGTGCTGTTACCATGGGGAAAAAAATTCTCAAAACTGAGTTAAGTCATATAATACCAGGAAAGCATCCACTCTTATCCTATCTTGAAAAATGTTATCTACCTATTTGTATTTTTTTTGCAGGGGGGAAGGCAGGGCAATTGGGGTTAAGTGACTTGCTCAAGGTCACACAGCTAATAAGTGTGTTAAGTGTCTGAGGCTGGATTTGAGCTCAGGTCCTCCTGACACCAGGGCTGGTGCTCTACTCACTGCACCACCTAGCTGCTCCCTACCTATTTGTATTTAAAATATCTTCAGCTGAAGGAGACTCTTGGAAAATATGGTAAACTAGTGCCCTAAATAAATTTAGGTTTGATATTTCTTTACCTTTGTTGTTCAGTCGTTTTCAGTCATGTTTGACTCTTCATGACCCTGTTTGGGTTTTTGTTTGTTTATTTTTGCAAAGATCCTGTGTGGTTTGCCATTTCCTTTTCCTTTTCCAGATCATTTCACTGAGAAAACTGAAGCATACAAGGTTAAGTGACTTGCCCAGTGTCACACAAACCAGAGCTAAGAGGGGTCTTTTGACTCCCATTCAAGATTTTTGCTATATCATTTTGCCCCTTTAGCAAATTGTTAAAATGGATCTAGATTGCCAAAAACAACATAGAAATAAGAATGTGTTAAACTATGTAATGAAGATTGTAATACATGTGGAAAATACTTGAAAAATATGTTAACCCAAATGACTACAAAAGCCTCAACCTGGGAGCAGATACAGTGTTAAGAATACCTTAATTCTGGAGTCAGGAGACTTCAGTTTGAATATTGGCTCCACCATTTAACAGCTATGCGACCTTTAGCAGATCTCTTAACTTCTTGGAATTTCAGTTTCTTTATTTGTAAAAATACACATAACAATACTTGCCTTACCAACTCCAGATTATTGTGAGGAAAACTGGGCATTTGAAAGTGATTTATGAATGTGAAGTTTTTTCTATAGCGCCTTACTGTTTCTTTTATGGCTATGGACACATTAAGAAAAAGATTAGAGCAAAGATGTCAAACACGCAACCTATAACATTCTTGAGTGCATAGGAACAACCAGATTAAAATATAATTGGGAAATATTTAACCAAATAAATTAAAACACAATAAAACATAGATAATATTAATTTTTTTTGTTTTTTCTGAGTCAATATGTAGCTTCAGAGATCCACTTCTATTTGTTTGACACCATTTATTTAGATGACTAGAATACATGTCATTTCACTGTTATTAACATGAAGAATGCATTTGTTGTCCCCCTAGATGTGACTTAGCACCAGGGCTAGGTGCAGGAATCTTGTACTAATGGGGACCAGAAACAGTTATTAGACATATAAATATGTAAGAAAATTGTACAGAGGAAGAGTTAAGTTTCCATTTGGGACCTCAACATCTCCAAATGGGAGCAGTGGGATTGTTGTCCTATTAACACTTGGCATAGAAAATTAAATAAATATGTCCCTTTCCCTCCATAAGTGAATGATCTAAAGCAATAATCAGGGGGGCAGAAGGAGACTATTCACTTTTTCTCCCTTAGATGTAGATAATAAAGTGGGATGTGTTGATTAATATTACAGGAATAGAGCCAACAACTGGAGTAATGATTTTATTGGCAGAGGGTGTAGTTTCCAGATGAGAAAACCATAGCTCTCTCTTCCCCTCCTCTCCTTTATACATGTGGATACCTACTCTGCCACTTCTGTTTTTAGAGAATTACCTAGAATGCTGAGATGGGAAGTGACTTGTTTAGGAGTCATGCAGCTTAAAGGAGGAACCTGAAGCCTGACCCTCTCTCTATTGTGCCACACTGCACATTTTATATGAATTGTTACTATGGAAAAATGTATTCCTAATTCCCTATTTCTCTCACATTCTAGAATCGATAGTTAAGTAGCCCAAATGTCAAAGTAAGGCTAATATTGTCAGCAAGGGATATACTATGAATACAAAATCTCCTTTGTACCTCACCTTGGGTATTTGTTTCCTATGTATGCTCTTTACAGTCTGGATTCTGGCCAATGCATGAAGGGTTTTTTCAATCACTATACCTTAATCATTAGTCTTTAGAGCTGGAGGAGATCTTAGAAATGACCTTATTCTAACCCTCTGGGTATATTTCTGAAGAAAACACAAAAGGACCAGTATGGACAGATTTAGATATAGTTGGAGTACTGGGTGCCTATGAAATGTGATGATTCTCCTTGTTCCAATTGGTTTCTCATAGTACCTAAAATCCCCACCTTTAGTTGTTATACTTTAGGGCTCTGTGAAAATGCTGATATATTCATTGATGAGTGGCAATATTAACTCATTATCACTCACTCAAATCAATTGATCACATAAGACTTCTAAAACCTAATTATAAAGAACTTATTAAGTTCTGAGCATAAGCTGAGAACTTAAGGAAAAAGAAGTGCTGATGGAGTATGGTGGGGGGGATAAACTTCCATACTCTAGGATTTGACTGAACAAAATAATGGATTTAACTGAGGGACTCTATTGTGGTAGCTTTAACCATTTGGGATTAAAGTTAAGCCCCAGAAATATAGTATTGTCACTTCCATGTACTAGCAGCCCTTCAATTTGGAGTCTTCATTTTGTGAATGGGAAGCAGAGTATGAGTAAACAGCCTTACCCCACTTTGTTTCTTGTTCAGAAGAGCTGGAAGTATCAACCTAGAGAAATGTCTTCTCTTATAGGAATGTAGGATCTTTCCACTTACTAACCATGTGGCCTTGGGCAAGTCACAAGCTCTCCAGAAGCCAGGGTCCTCAGCTTTTCCAGATCTATCTTAACTGAGTGGCTGTGAAATAAAATATGCAAATGATAGAATGATACAATGTGTGAAAAGTGCTTTTAAAACCTTAAAATACTTTAAAAAAAAGTTTAGTTAGAGTGGATAGTAATTTTGTTGAGGGTGTTCACTGTAGACAGTGAAGCTCTTTGAAAACCTTAAAATCTATATTAAAAATGTTATCTGGTGTTACTCTCTATACCACTCACTTTTGCATTTAATCATATGTTGTTATATAATTGTTTCATATGTGTATGTCTTGTTTCCCCAATGGTACTATAAACTTCTTGAAGTACATCTTGTCCACCTCATGGTGATTGTGTCTGACAACATATGCAAATATTGTACTCCTATAGTATACCATCTCTCTACCAAGAGGAGTAAGATATATTTATCATAGGTCTTCTGGAACCAAGATTTGTGTTCACACTTAGTCTGATTTGTGTTGTCTTGCAGACTTATGTTTATTATTGTAGTCATGTATGTTATGTCCCCATGCTTTTCTGAATACTTCATTTATGTAATTTCTTATAGCATGATAAGAAATATTCTATTACATTCATTTATCACACTGTTTTTTACATGCACATTGTAATGAAGATCTGGATTTGCATGCGATTAAACAAATGAGCATTTGTCATTTCTGTGGCCTGTTTATCAATAAACATAATCTTTATGGTTAAGGGAAAATGGTAGCTGTTTAATGTAACCCATTTAAAGAATTGTACAATTGAATGATACTTACAGCAGTAAAGCTATCTCTGATTGGGGAAAAAAATCTGTCAAGGACATGGCCTGCCCCAATGTACCACTTATTTCCACAGGGAAACCCAATTATAACAGTGATTTTCTAGAGCTAACTCCACAAGAGGCTGAGTAGAAAAAGCTTACAGCTAAGCAGATGACAATATGCCCTAAAAACTTGACTCAGTCAGTAATAGCTTAGGTGTGGGTTGGCACACACCCAAAAAGATATTTACCTTATGATTATATTAAGTTTCACATTCATTTCCCATTATTGTTTATTGATATTTACACAAGTTGAGGGCTTGAGACTATAGTACTCACCTTTTTGCCAAGTGTGGGCCTAGGGTGAGGCCGTGGGCCATTGGTACTATATCCCCTGATCAATTGCCCTTAGGTAAGCTGAAACTGACAAAACTTCACAAATTAATTACTTTTCCTTCCATAAATCTGGTACAGAATGAAGAGGATAAGATAGGGCCACTGCTAATGGCTTCTTAATTTCAAATCATATTGGATAAAAATTCTATAGGAATTCAAGCAAATTGAGATTGTCTTAAAGAGTTTTTTTTTAATAGAGATATTATAAAAACACTAGATTCCTCTTTAGGAGACTGGTTGTAGTTGCTACTCGGCTACTAACTAGCTGTGTAACCTCAGTCAAGTCACTTCTGCCCTTCTGTTTCCTAGTTTGTAAAAGAAGGCATTCGACAAGATGATGTCCTGCTTCCTTTTTTGGACCCTTATATTGCATTGCAGCTATTCAGCACGGTTACTGGTACCAGACCTTTTACAATTACTTCTCAATTACATCCTCTTAAAATCCTTTGTAATAGTGTGGTGAATCATACATTTCAAAAAACTTTTAGTCAGTTAGGCAGGATGTGCCAGATTTTGTAATACTGTGTTGTTTCTGATTAAAGGTTTAATAAGATAGAATGAAGATATTAAAATTAAAATTTAATATTAAAATATTAAAATTCAAATTCTGTGCCCATGAAGTTCATTTTACATTTGTCAAATGAGGCATCCATGCATATATCTCTTCCATTATTCTAAAACAGGAGATTCGGTAGGGATGCATCTCTTTGTAACTTAACTCTGTTTCTTCCATCTTATCTCAATATTACCATAACTGACTCTATTTAAGGAAATGGTTACCCTCTAATCCTAGATTCTTACAATTCCTGGATGTCCTAAAATCCTTTAAAACACAAATATCCCCATATACTGCATAATTGTTGGAGCTCTTAGAGGTGTATGAGATCACTGGGAGATTTTAAAGGAACTCCAAAGGATGAGCAATTCACTCTTGGGAAGTTTATACTGTAGGTGCAAATTTATGGTAAATGATGAAAATGCTTATTAAGAATTCCCTGAATATAGATCTACCTTCTGGCATTATATTAGGTATAGTAATGTTTAAAGTTTCTAAATTGTTGTTTACTTTGTAAGTTTTTATTTTCTACTTTGGGTGTAAATTTTCATGAGATAGTATATGTTTGCAGAAGGGATACCATTCTCTACCTTCCTCCATGGTGGGGACTAGAAGGAGGCTCTCAGTGAACTTCAGGATCAGCATCAGTCATGGCCAAGGAGTATAGAGCATAGAGGGCCAGACTCAGAGTCAGGAAGACCTTAGTTAAAATTCTGCCTCAGACACTTGCCAGCTGTGTGACCCTGGGCAAGTCACTTACCTTTCTCAGCCTTCGTTTCCTCATTGTAAAATGGGGATCATAATGGCACTTACACCAGAGTGTTATTGTGATTATCAAATGAGATAACATATGTAAAACCTTTTGTAACTTCTTTTTTTTTTGGAGGGGGGAAGGCAAGGCAATTGGGGTTTAGTGACTTGCCCAAGGTCACACAGCTATTAAGTGTGTCAAGTGTCTGAGGCTAGATTGTGACTTCTTTCTAATTTAATACAAGAAGAATGTCTCAAGTAGAATTATGAAAGTGGAAAGGATCTGCTGTTGATCTGGTAATGCCAGAGTAACAATGAAAATTTTGCCTTTTGCCTTACAAGTAACTGGCAAGGGGCACCTTGGACTTGGGTCTGAGAATCACTCAACTAGATAATCCTCCAAGCTTTCGTGTGGCTGTGACCCAGGCTGGAGCTAACTACACTAGCCATTTTCATGAAGGCAGTCTTCAGCTTAAAAATAGGCTAGGTTCCAAAAAAAGAATGGAATATATTTCCCCACAGAAACATTGTTTCAAATGAAGGTTAAATCCCCAGCTGGTCCACAAAAGTTTATTTAATCCATAATGCAGCTCAAACCATAGCACTAATTGTACTATAGTTTTCTATTGTTTCTATGGGAAAATAGATTCTGAGTATTAACTGGGTCTCCTTGGTCCCAGTCTCTAGACATGAATCCCCTTTCCTCTGCTCTAACCCTCTTCCAGTACCCCTTTAGGCAGAGGCGTTTCATCCTCCTCCTTTTCTTTTCCTATGGTAGCAGCAACACAAGGGGATTCCCTTGATACAGAGGCAATTAAGGAGGGTTTGGCTCTGATGGTGGCCACTGCATGGTCTCTAGTGGGGAAAGCTTGGGAACTCTTGTGACTTGGGAATAAAGACATTGTGGTAGTGCCTGTAAGGATGTATAAGGTGGGGAAGGGACAGGGAAGTTCGCCAGCTCTTCCTATGGAGTAGCTGATAATGGCACATTGACTCTGATGTTAATAAGTTCATATTGAGGGACATCCATTAAGTTTGAGGATCATAGAGGGGAGATAGAATTTAGGGGGGGTAGGACGAGATTGGCCATGCGAGCAAAAGGTTGAAGGTAGACAGAGAAGGGAGATGGGGTCCTGTGCAATAAGGAGGTGGTAAAATTTGGGGAAGTAATGATGATTTTAATAGCATTTATACAGGCTGTTCCTAAAGTCTGGACATATAGGCAAACATGCATATTTTCAAGAAATGAAATGAATGAAATTTTCAACAACATTTTATTTAATTGGAATATTAACAAATAACATCTTCAATACGACCTCCATCATTTGTGACTCAAAGGTTGATGTCCTTTGCAAGATTCACATGAACTCGATGCAATAACTCCACATTGCCGTCAATTTTTCCATGTGTCCAGACTTTAGGGACACCCTGCCCTGAATATCACTATGGTTTGTAAAGTGTTTTTGCATGTTACCTCATTTTATCCTCACAACAACCCTACAAGGTAGGTGCGGTTGTGATCTCCATTTTACAGATGAGTAAACTGAGACAGGGAGAGGTTAAGTCATTTGTCCAGGGCCATACAACTTGTAAATGTGTGAGACAGAATTTGAACTCAGTAGAAGTATGTTAACCCACACAAAAACCCATCCTCAGTAGGGTAGGTTAAATTATGTGGCAGGACAGGATTGTATGTGCTGGGAGGAGGAGGAAAAGAATGGAGGGCAGTTCAAGTAGGATGTGGTGGGGGGTGGGATGGGAGCAGCCTTAACGACAGCAGGACAGAAACAATTCTGGCAGCAGGGTGTCCCCATTCCCGTAGAGCACTCACCTGAGATGGGATTAGTCCAGATCTGAAGTGGCTGTTTGTATTTAATGGATGCTTCTCAGACTGACTTTTGGGAGCTGAGTACTGTCTATACCATGCTTTTACATCAAGGCAAATTTTTTTCCCTTGATGAAGGGATGAAAGTGTGTGAGGAGTATACATAAACACACTATCCTTTTATGGATCTGTATCTGTATTCAAAATTATTATGGAATATTATGATTTTAATTTTGCAGATACTGATATGTACACTTTCCTAACTTAATATTTCAACAGTGGAGCTTTTTCTTATACTTGCTCCTGGTTTTCATAGAAAGAAAAGTAGGTAATTGAGAATTTAGAAGAATGCAACCCTTAAAAAGTTATGAATTTAACTTAATTATATTAATTTTACTAAGTTAGTGGTGATCCCCTCTCCTTCAAGAAAAAAAATGTGCCTAGGAAGCTTTAGAAAAAGAAAAACATTCACAATTGTTATTTTCTACTATTCCTGGAATTTGGTCCTTGTTAAGGTACCTGCAAGAATAAAATCATATCTTGGTTATGTTTGTCATTCTATAGTTCATCAAAATATGGGGAGTGTCAAATACCAACCATCCTAATCCGGAATCCAGCATTCTTTGCTCAAGGCTTTCTTCATTGTAACCAGCCTCTGATGGTAATTGGTTGAATCAGATTTAACAATGCAGTCAGATAAACAGTTGTGGCAGCTGCTGTCATGGCAACGTCATCGTACTTACCCTCCCAGTGCGTGCCCCTTCCCCACCCCTCCTCCTTTTCCTCCTCCTTCCCTCCAGTTAAGTGACACACTCGCTAGTGGTCTGTACAGTCGGGAGGTTTTAATGGCAGCGCTCTTTTCTCTCAAAACTGTTCAATATGATGAACGAAGAAGCAGGTCAGAAGAGCGACAGTGGGGAGAAATTCAATGGTTGTAGTCAGAGGAGGAGAAGACCCAAAAAGGTATTTTATTGGTGTGTGTGTGTGTGTGTGTGTGTGTGTGTGTGAAATAGCAGAATATTTACAATTGTAGAACTGTATTAATAAGTATAAGGAGCTCAGAACCTTTCTATTTGATGCTTTTAAAAAAAGACAGTGGAAACTGCTGTTCAGTGAGAACATTTAAGAAACAAGGACTTACAATGGATGCATGGTCTAAAGCATGAAGCCTCACAGATAGGGTGTATTCAGCATGTGGAACTATCAAGGGGTGTTGTCACTGTTACATCGCATTGGTACTAACCCGATGGGAAAGAAAATTGTTTTATTTTTAGAATGGGGGTTGCAAGGAAATGGGCTAAGCAAGATGGACAGTGAAGCAAGAGAGGATTTTTTTTTTTGGCCAGATGCCTCTGTTTTGTAATGGTCTTGAAATGACTAGATAGCAAATGCCTCTGAGTTCTTTAAGGAGCAAAGGCTATAGTGACAGGAGAAATATGATCCCGCAGCATGCTCTTTGCCCTGTACTCTTCTATAATTTTATCAGATGCTGATGTGATATGGTGCCTTTCCATCATTGCTCTCCATTTATTGTAGTTATTTCAATGATGATCTTGGCAGATGCTGGTGTGACCAATCTTTTAGTGATTTAGATATATTGTGGGGGATGTCATTCGAGGGACAAACAAAACTTATAGAATTTCCCTCCCCAGTATAGATTCCCACATCTTAGATTTCCATGTAAGTGATAAATAGGGGAAAAAATGCAAACTATTCAGCCCCACCCAATTTCAGCACTTCTTTCTTTATGGCCTGACTCCTTCTGGTAAAGTGTTGCAGCATCACAGATTTTTAGCAAAGCCCACCTATGAAGTAGATGCTTCATGATAAAGGTTATTACATTCATCTATTTACTGGAGATATACTATGAGTCAGATACATGGTATAGTTCTAATATTTTAAAATCCAATTCTTAGAAAGTAAAGGGATTATGTAACTTAGAAAATTTCAAGCCTACGACTCTGATTAGATAAATATTTTTCATTTCAACCACAGTGAAGCTATATTGTTTTCCAACATTATAAACCACTGATTTGCTACCTATCTATCACAGAGTCTGAAAAGAATACTACACACCCAGGTTATTTAAAAGAGCATTGCACCACTGGAACAAGGCTGTAGTGTGGGTTTGCACATTTCCATGTGTTTAGAATTAGCCATACACTGCATATAGAAATAACTTGATATTAACACTGAAACAGTTGCAGTTGAACAAAAACTAAAATCAAAACCAAAAGGTAATTCAGAGATGCAAGAAGAATCCTTACCTTATCTTACTGGACTCAGGTTCTTGTGATTCTCCTAACCCACAAAGGCATTTTTAAAAAAGAAAAATGTTAGCTATTAGCTAATACCGCAGAACAGGAAAAATTAGATGGAATTTTTTGCTTCAACTCAACTGATCATTCAAAAATAGTTTCCATTTCTGTCAGAAGTACTTTGGATTTCATAACCATAATACACTGTTTGTATTTGTGTGTGCGTATGTTTGTGTGTGTGTGTGTGTGTGTGTGTGTGTGTGTTTGAGCATGTGCACTATTATAAAGGTTTCTCAAGAAGAATTTGTTTTATATTACATGATCATGACCAAAAGTTATACTGAAGAAGTATAAGGGACAGAGAAAAAGAAATAACTATTCAATGAGCACAATGCTTTGAAAGAGGCTCATTTTTTATACATTTTTTAGGAGCATCATATAGGCCAAACTATCTATATAAATTGCTTGTATGTATACTTGTAATCAGATCCATTTTTGAGCTGTTACAATTAAGTTTCCTAAAATAATTTCAAGTGCTTAGGAAAGTATAGTTTACAGTGTTTTCTTAGCTTGAAATTCCTTTGTTTAAAAATTAAAAAAAAAACTTTAAGTTTTTATTACCTGTGTAACAAATTCTCTTCTTTGTCTATATGTTTGAGAAAGACCAAACAAGAAGGTTTATTTGTGGCTTGCTAAGTTCTACTAGTTATTTTTTTTTAAAAATTGATTGGACTCAAAGTCACGAAGACTTGGGTTCAAATTCTATCTCACATACTTATTGCTTGTATGACTTAGGGGCAAGTTATTTAATCTCGCTCATGACCTATACAATGGAGATAATATCTGTAAATGCTTTACAAGGTAGTTATAAGAATCAAACGAGATAATATAAATCACTGTACAAATTTTAAAGGTCTACATAAATGTCTTACTATTATTGAAAACTTTAACTCAAAAAAAATTGTTGGCTTTTCTGTAAGTGTAGCCTAAGTCCTTAAAACATATTCTTACCTTGGATAGCATGCAGCTTAGATTTTTGTTTCTCTTAGAAATCATATTAAATGGTCTCCAATGGAAAATGATAACAAAGAGCTGTTTATTTGATGAAGAGGGTCTTCTCCCCCCAGTTCCCCATAAGGCAATGAAACTGAAGTCCCTAACAAATATTTACATTTGAGAAAATTAGGATCTGAGTAGAAGAACAACCACTTGTCTTAAGTTGTTTGTCTATTGTAGATTTAGCATGGACTCCTAGAGTTTTAAGTAAACTTTTAGTAGATTAAAACATTATTATCAAATAGCTCATTGTCACTTGAATTTGGGGAGAGAGCAGGGCCTTTGTGTTTTCATGGTTAGGCCATAACTCAACATCATTGTTGTAAAATGTTTGTTATCTGTGTGATATGTGGGTCAGAATTTGAGTCCTTTATCCTAAAACTCAAAAGGTGAAAAAAATAAGAGAAGGCATTTGCAACTAGCAAAAATAAAAGCAAATTTTTCAACTTTTGTTTTTATTTTGACTGGTTATTTTACTGAATTTAAAAACAAATTATTAGGCTAAATTCTTTAAAAGACTCAGTTATCCAATAGATTTGGGATCTCATTAATGTGTATGTGTGCCTGATAATGTAGGAGATCATAACTTGCCCATCCTCTGTACCTTTGCCCAAGTTTGCCACCCAAGCTGCTGGAAGTCTTTCTTGATTTCTCTTGACATTGTGAAGATACCAGTGAAATACATAGATCTCCAATCATTTATCCATTGCTTTCACAATATAACTAGCCTATCTTCTTATTTCAATCATACATTTCCTTTATTACATCCTTTATTGTGGTTATTTTTTGTAGTTCTTTATTATGTGTTGCAACCTGTTCCCACTGACCATATGCCACTCCATTGCTCTTTGAGTAATAAGTATTTGTAATTCTTAAGGAACCTTAGTGTTCTGTGACTTATGGTCGTATAGCATGGGTAAAATATCAGGACTGAAATGTAAGCCTTTGTTTCAAGGGGAAATTTGGGATCATTAAAGGAATTTTGCATTCTCCTAAGGGCAATCTATCCCACTCTTCTATTCCCATTTAATTCTGGGTCCAATTCATTGTCTCTTTACAGTGCCTCACCAAGATACATATACTGATAGATGAGCTCTGTCTGTTGTCTGGCTAATTGCATGTCATTAGCCGGACAATGGACATTCTTCACCTACTTTTATTTTTTTTTTCCTCTGTGGATGGTTAGGCAGAAGTCTTTTAAGCAGTTATGGATCTCATTCGGGAGGCTCTGAAACCTGGATTTTGAAGTAGTAATTACAAAATTGTACATAGACAGAAACATCTTGAGGAGTTCACTATCAGGAGATAATGTCTCTTCAATTCTTTAGAAGAGTTGGGAAAACTTGATGGTTTTAGTGGGTTATATTAATAGTCTATTATTAGAAGTATTAGTATTAGTCTATTATTAGAAGTAATAGTCTATCTGGGCAGGTAGGTGGCATAGTAGATGGAGTACTGAGCCTGGAGTTAGGAAGACTCATCTTCCTGAGTATGAGACTTCCTAGCTTTATAATCGTGGGCAAACGTTTGCTTCAGTTTCCTCATGTGGAGGAGAAAGAAGTGTTGGAGAAAGAAATGGCAAACCGCTCTCATACCTTTGCAAAGAAAACACCAAATGGGGTCACAAAGAGTCAGACATAACTGAAATGACTCAATAACAGCAATAGAATAGTCTGTAAGTAGACTAAAACTTCCACATCTGGCCATCACTTCTCTCTGTGTTGTCTTCTTCTATTAGAACTTAATCTCCTTGAGACTATCCCAATTTTGTGTTTGTGTCCCCACTACCTGGCACAGTTATCAGTTGACACAGTAGTTGGCAGGATTCATGTTAATTTAATACTCCTTGGAGGCTCAAGGAAAAGAAGTCAGAGGGAGTAGCATTTCTACAGTATGCATAGGAAAAATTCTCATTTTCTACTTCACTCAACAGTTTTCTTAGACCACAGTTGTTTCAATAAGGAACTAAATAAATGTTCAGTCATTCATCATTCCTTTTAATAGACAAAGTCACTGAGTTTTAGAAAGGTAAGGTTACTCATTTAAGGTCACTAGTGGTCAAGCAAGGACTCACATCCAGATCTTCTACAACAGAGTCTCTCTAGATGCTGAAAACTCAATTTGGAGTCACAAGACCTGAGTCTGAGTTCCAGCTCTGCCACTTACTGCCTCTGTGATATTAACCAAGTTGCTTCACATTGCTGAAACTCAGTTTCTTCATTTGTAAAATAGCATTGGTTGACTTAGATGACCTCTAAAGTTCCTCCTAGATCCAAGTCTATATCCAATGTTCTTAAGCTCTTTGTGAGGGTCTTGTGAAAGGAAATCTGAAGACCTCACAAGACCTTACATTTTTGGTGTGAATTTGACATAGCTTACAAGCAATTCAACTTGGTACAGTCTTCTAGTTTCCTTAAAGTGAAGAATCTCCTATTTCTTTTAGATTGAACTCAGTAGCAAAGACAGTTTCTGAGAAAGATTCATGTTAATTCAATACTTGAAGACTCAAGAAAAGGAAGTCAGAGGGAGTAGTATTTTGATAGTATGCATAGAAAACTTTCTATTTGCCATTTCACTCAACAGTTTCCTTAGACCACAGTTGTTTCAATAAAAAACCTGCAATGGGTTCCAATCCAACCTGTGATTTTGTGTCTGGTGTCTCAGCAGTTTCAGTTGAACAGAAACCTGTACTGTTTTAGCTTCAAAATAAAAAATCTGGGTTGAGATGTAGTCTCTGTGAAGTATAGAAGGAATTTTGGAGAATTTTTGATATACTCCCAGCCCTGGGGAACTCTGTAGGAATTTAATATTCAATAGATCAGCCTAGTAGATCAGATTAAAAATGTAATTTATTACTTCATCCATATTATGCTTAAATGTTAATCTTTTGGAAATGCTTCCCACACATATGCTCTCAGTGATAGCAAAGTTACATTTGATGACAGGGTGTTAAAAGAAGACTTGTGAATCCTTGATAATAGACCTAATTGTAAACACAATCACCCAGGTTATATCATTTTGTCTAAAGAAATGAGTCTAATAACCTGACTCTAAATTCAACAGGAATATCTTAAAATGAGTAGGTTGAAATTAAATTTTCTTTCTTTTTTTGTGCTGATTTCCAAGTCCTAGATGAAGTAGCACTATAAAATTGGTTTGCAGAATGGCTTTTATGTCTACACACTACTCTAACAATGCACAAAATTTTTAAGTATGGATTTGGCTTCAAGAAGGACTGAGCTCAAATCCTGCCTCAGACTTTGTGATGATAGGCAAATCACTTAATCTCTCAGAGCTTAATTTTCCTTGTTTAAAATATAGGATAATAACAGAGATAATATCTTTAAAATGCTTTGCAAACCTACAAGTACTATGTAAATATCATCAGTAGGTTATTATTGTTATTCTTATTATTGCTATGTAAACTTGATGGGCTGGGTACCTGCTCAGTGGTTTCAACGTAAAAATTAAAGCATTAATATTGTGAATTTATATATTGTACCATTGGAATGTTCATGACAGGCTAAAGGTTCAATTTTTTAGTAATCACAAAATACTTGGAAGTTAAGATTATGGTATTTTGTAGAAATTCCAAAGTTTTGATAGTGGAGTAATATTATAATCTAATCAATATTAGATTGAAAATTGATTCCATGTCTATTTTAATTAACTACTGACTCATATATAATTCATTTTGAACCAGGTTCCCTTTTTATCTACAAGACTATCTCTTACTTTTTTTTGGTGCTAGAACTCTAGTCTTCCTGTATTTGAGTTGTCTCATTTCTCTCTGTGCTGCTCATTTATGTTCTAGAGTTTGGATTTGCTCTCCAGTGCTCTTTGCAATTGGTAGCAGACTTGTCCTTAAAGCATCCTGTAGGTGATCTGTAGATAGTGTTGCATTGTCTTATAGAAAGATGTATCTCTAATTTTGATAAGCTGCATTAATTTAATATATTACAAATGGAAAGACTAGCTCCATGGAGCTGTCTATCCAACTATATATCATAATCTGGCTGATATGCAATCTTAATCTTCTACAGTTTAGAACTGGAGGAGATCTTTGAGGTCTTCTAGTTTAACCCTGTGTCTGGAGGCAGGAAGACCTGAGTTCAAATCCTGCCTCAGACTTTTACTAGCTGTGTGACCATGGGCAAGTTTCTTAGCCTCTATTTGCATTAATCCACTAGAGAAGGAAATGACAAACCACTCCACTATCTTTGCCAAGAAAACCCCATGGACAGTACAGTTCACAGGTTTGGGAAGAGGTGGACATAACTGAACAATTGAATAACAAGTTTAACTGCCACATTTTACAGTTGAGGAAACTGAGGCCTAAAAAGATGAATTTACCTTAGCTTATATGGTGGCAGAGCTGGAATCCAAACCCAAGTTCTCTGACTCCATATCCAGCACTCTTTCTTCTGCACTACACTAATATTCTTCATCCACTTAGCTTTTCCTCTGTGGATTGCTGCGCCAGTCTTTGGCAACTGATCTCATGGAGGAGACCCTGTGATATTTCTGGGCTTGATGTAAACACATCTTGGTTCTTCAGCACACTTTCATTCCTAAATAGGAGTACCTTATGGACTTTAGTTAGAGTAATTCCTCCTCCATTGGGACTTTGTATTAGCCATCTTCCATCACACTGGAAAGCATCTTTGGTGAGCTTATATCTTTCTATTTCGTGCCTTATTTGATAACTGATAATTAAAAGATTGTTAAAAATTAGCTTTCTTGTTCAGTCTGTTGGTGGATCTTTTATTGTCTTAACATATGCTTAGGAAACTTTGTTAGAGAAGAGCCATTGAGGCTGCAATTTGCTCAAGTACTTTTTAAAAACTAATCAACGAACAGTAGATGCTCTGCATTTGGTAGCATCTTTTCCCTCTAAATCGATTATATAACAGTAAAGATACAGTCTTCTGAGGAAAATTTTCTGGATAAAAGCTTCCAATTCCCTATGAGATAGTGTTGTATGGTGGAAAGGGGACTGGATAGAACATAGATGTCAATGATCTAGAGCTGGAAGGTACCTAAGCCATCTAGTTCCATCACCTCATTTAAAATCAAGGAAACTAAGGCAAAGAAAAATTAAGTGACTTATGTAAGTTTACACAGAAGCAGAATTTGAACTTAGGTCCCCTGACCCCAAAGTCAGTGCTCCTTCCACTGTGTAATGCTGCCTCGAGGACCTGAGTTTGAATCTCATCTCCTACTACTACTTGTGTGACTCTGAACAAGTCATTTAACTTCTCTGGGTTTCCTTCTCCTTATTTATAAAATGAGAGGGTTGGATAATTGCCTTTTGGAGCTAATTAAAAAGCTAGCACTTGTGTGTTATAATAGCTAATATTTACATAGTACTTTCCCTCCCTCACTCAAATCAAAGTCAAGTGCAAGTCTTGTCATCATTTCCCTGATGTCATGGTCCTCTTCGAGAATGAAAGACAAATACAACAACATAGTACTTTAAGGTTTACAAAGTACTTTATATGTGTTGTCTCATCTGATTCTCACAATGATTCTGGCAGGTAAATGTTATCATTAGCTTCACTTTAAAAGATGAGGAAACTGAGGCTCTGGCAGAAGTTGTGACTTGCCCAGGATCACATAGTTAATAAGTGTCTGAGGCAGGATTTGAACTCAAGTCTTTCTGACTCCAAGTCCATTTCTAAGTCCACTCTGATCTTCTCTGGGGTCCCTGAAAATACTCTCAGCATAACTCCAGAATCAGAGAAGATAATGGAGATGATAAGCTCCTCATCCTGTTCCTATGTGATTTTAATGTCTGCTGCTATTATCATTATGTTTTCATGTGCTTAAATCAACTTCTGTGACAACTTGGGACATCTGTTTGATTTCTCCTAAATTTTATTCCAGTTTTTCCTTGTGCTCTAACAATTGCATCTTTCAGGAGTCTATGAGCAGATATCACTATTATTTTCTTGTTTGGCTGGCAAGGGGGTTGCCATTCATAATCCCCCACTCAACTGTTGCTCTCATTTCCTCTAGCGATATTCCTCCGTAGGTATTTCTATCAATAGGGCAGTTAGGTGGTGCAGTGGATAGAGTGCTGGGTCTGGAGCCAGGAAGGCTCATCTTCCTGAGTTCACATCTAGCTGTGTACCTCAGCTTCTCATCTGTAAAATGAACTGGAGAAGGAAATGGCAAACCACTCTAGTATCTTTGCCAAGAAAACCCTAAATGGGGTCATGAAGAGTCAGACAGGACTGAAAAATGATTGAACAAAACCAGCATTTCTAACAGTGGCACTAGAAATGATGTTGCGCTGAACTCTGAAAATGTGTAGACGTAATTGGGGTGGCAAAATAAATCAGTTGGTCTCTTTTTTGTAGCTTGGGCTAAATTTTCAAAACGGCACAAAAAGTTGAGCTTTAGTTCATAATTTCAACTCTATTTCTTAATTAGACCTTTTGTTAGTCTGATATTCTTAATAATTATATAAGATTTATTTCTTGAATGTAGGCATTTGTTTCTGAAATTTCATTAAAAATAAATATTAATCACATTTTTCTTCTGGATTTTGGGCTAATAAAAATGTGGTTGAAATATTGACCCTTCATTTCATGAAATCATCTTTTTGCTCCTTTAGTTACTCAGCATGAAATCCTCATGTTGACAGTTTAATTTCTTCCTTGTTTTGTATTCTATTTTTTGATTGTGACAGAAACAGAAAGCAAAAGGGGTTGCCTGTTTTTATCTCAGTGGGTATTGGCAGAATCTGTTGCTGCAAGTGTAGCCACAGATGAATGTCACCACTATCATGGTCTCCCATTAAGTGATAGTTAGCACAGTGGGACTAATATAGTAGTGGGACAATATACTGTATGCCTTTTATAAGGAGAAGAAGCAAAACAGATATGAACATCATATGTGATAGAAATTATAATCTGTATGATAATGATGATATTTTAACTCTGGGGTTTAAGATAGCAAATCTAGTATGGCTGAAGAGATGTTTCTTTTTATTTAAAGTATTTCTTTCCTTTTCCTTTAAAAATTTCCCACCCTTCTACAACACTGGGGCAGCTAAATGGTGCAGTGGATAGAGTGCTGGGCCTGGAGGCAGGAAGACTCATCTTTCTGAGTTCAAATCTGGCCTTAGGCACTTACTAGCTGTGTGACCCTAGGTAAATTTACCTCAGTTCATCATCTGTAAAATGGGCTGGAGAAGGAATGGCAAACCACTCTAGTATCTTTGCCAAAAAAAAACCCCAAATGGTGCCGCACAGAGTTGGACAAGAACGAAACAACTCAACAACAACACAAATCTACTACACTGTTCTTTTTTGGCTTATCTTTAGAAGGAAGCAAAGAGTTCTGCCTTAAGTGAACATTTCACCATTGAGAGAAATTCTCATTGAAAATCACGACACTATTCATGGTTTTCCTACTAACTGACCTCATCTCTCTTACTTCTGCTTTTCACTATACATCACAAACATCATCCCATTTCTCTCAATACACATTCTCTCACTATACATCACAAACATCATCCTACTTCTCTCAAAGACCTCACTTTCTCTAGGTTTTGAGCTAAGTTTGCCTTTATTTGGCCTATAATGGCATCTCCTTTTTTTTCCTCCTCTCTGGGCATGTAGTCAAGTTAATTGGTACGCCTGTCTAGTGAAAATCCTAGAATCTTAAGCACTTTGACTGAGTCATTGAATAGAACCTTGTCTTTTATCTCTGTGGTCCTGGGACAGTGGCCATTTTATTTAGGTGTCATCAGGACTGGGTATGCTGGCCTGCACTGTTCAAATTCATTTAAGATTGATTTTCACCTAAACATCAGTTTATTAATTTACCGTGAAAGAAAGATACACCAGAACAATTGGATATTCATGTAGACCACTCTGCAGTCCTGGAAAACATTTCCTGATATTCTCTATTCTTCCTTTACATCCTCCAAGATGGTCATCACCTTTCTGCTGGCACCTGTCAGTACACCATAATTAATTTGAATGTTTTAGGATCTTGTTTGAATTATCCCAAATTCATTTATTTTACACAAATTTTAGGTTATATATTTTATGATAATATCAAGGGATGGTCTTTCAGTTAAATATATATGTATATATGTGTATATACATACACACATATAATATATATTAAACACATATGTAATCACTATATGTTTATCATGGATCTAGGTACTTCCAGTTATTAAAAGAATTTAAAGATATGACCTGCCATTTACTACCTGTGTGACCATGGACAAATCACTTGATGTCTCAGGACTTCTGTCTCCTCATCTAAAAAATGAGGAGGTTTGAGCAGACGACCTTTAAAGTTCCTTTTAGTTCTAAATCATTTTAATGATTCTTTCTTCAAGGAATTTATAATCTTTTTGGGGAAATAAACACAGGAGAAATGTTTCAGGAACAAATGACTTTTCAACAAGATAGAACAACTAGAATAGATAGTAAAATGTTAAAGGACTTCAGAGAAGGGAGAATTCGTTGTGGATTGGAATAGGAGAGAAAAGCTGCTTGAGGAGGTGGGACTGGAATTGATTCTGAAATATTTGTAGGATTTCAATAGGCTGAAAGAAGAGTCTTCCTTATGGGCACAACATCAGTAATATTTCTCATGTTGGGTCAATTCTTGGAAGGTTTCCTATAGACAGATAATCATATGACATGTGAATTCTTGTTTGTCATGCTCAAGGATGATGTTTTTCTCTGTTTGTTTTGCCAAGTGTTTTCTTCCAGAAATCTGACTCAATTATCTTTTGTCCTAGATCCTGGAGTTCCCTTATATATCTCCTGTACCACATATATTTTAAAAGTTCATTTCATGCATGAAGCTTTTTTTTTTAACCAAATTCATGATGCCTCACTATGACAATCATTTTGATTATTCCAACAACTTTGTAATACTCAGGTAATATTTTTGAGGGATAAAATTAGCATGTTTTTCATCTAATTTTCTTCATGTTTTTATATCTCTTACTAGATTATTTGCTTCTTGACTTAAAGGAGCCACAGCTTCCATTTCCTTTGTGACTCTCCAAAGTGACTCTAGTTTTCTACATAGAGAGGGCACTTAATTAACACTAACTACCTGATGGACTTGACACTTGTCCAGCCATTATTATTCCTGTTGTTCTTTTTCTTCCATTAATAAAATTCTGTGTTCTGTAAGAAAATATTCAGAAAAACTAATTGTAAAGGAATATGGGGTATTAAAAATAAAGAAACAATATGACTGTAGAACTGAATGCAAAATACCATGATTGTGGAAATTTTAAGGACAAGACAAGTACATTATTCAAGAATAATAGTTCCCAACTTTTTAAGGTTTGCAAAGCACCTTCCTTATAATACCTCTATGAGGTAAGTAATGAAGGACTAAGTGCTTATTTACAATTTAAAAAAAAACCCATAAATTTAGAGCTGGAAAGGATTTAGAATTTATTGAGTCTAACCTCCTTATTTTACAGATGAGAAAAATGACTAAAGTAGTTTTACAATATTTTTTCAATTATACCATGCTGCTTCTTAATGAAGTATGAAGAAACTGAGGCATGAGGTTAATTGCTTTACTAAGGATCATAAAACCTATGAGTGTCTCTTAATTCCACATCCAATGGTGTTAAACCATGTCTAATATGTGAAGGTATGTTAGACATAGTTTAATACTGAATAACATTAAATTAAATAAGTGTAATATGTGAAGATATATTAGCAACAGTATAATAGTATAATAATAGTATAATGTAACAATAACTTAATAGATACAGGGTAGCTAGGTGGCACAGTGAATAGAGCACTGGGCTTGGAATCAGGAAGACTCATCTTCCTGAGTTCAAATCTGGCCTCAGACACTTATAAGCTGTGTTACCCTGGGCAATTCCCTTAACCTGTTTCCCTCAGTTTCCTCATCTGTAAAATGAGCTGGAAAAGGAAATGGCAAACCATTGCAGTATCTTTACCAAGAAAACCCCAAATGGGCTCATGAAGAGTAGGACATGACTAAAATGACTGATCAACAAACTTAATAGAAAGGAGAATATTAAGGGAAGCAGATGTGTAGAGTATCCTAACATGACTTTTCTCTTCACAATTCCCAGGAGCACACACATGTAATAACTTATGAATCCATTGGGAGAAAACACACACACATACATACACATATACATACATATTTATATATGTTGTGGATATGTATATGTCCATATGTGTACATGTATGTATTTTTTCTGCCCAAATGCCTACATATACTATATATGTATATATATGTATAGTTGTAGATATTTGTGTTTAACTTTTTGTACATATATTTCCATAGTGATATCATGTAAATTCCTTGAAGTCAGAATATATATGTATGTGTATACATACACACACACACATGCATATATGTGAATATCCATGTGTGTTTTGGCTTTGTATCCCAAGCCCATAGTTCAGTGCTCGGCACTTAGATGCTTATTGATTTAATGTTGTGCATAAAATGAGCACATATGCTTCCCAATTATGAACAGATGGATTGAATTATATGTTAACACCTATATTGTACAATTTTCTTTATATTTTTACTAAAATGTTCTTAATAATTTCTTCTATAAACAAATAAGGAAAAAATGAAGATGTGAAATTTGTTGTTCAAGAAACAATAAATATATGTATATATATATGGAAATTTTAAAATTTGGGCCAGTTTGTTGTGGTGATCCAAGAACTCAACTGTTGAACCACCCAAGCATTTTATACTATACTATATTGCAAAATATGTGTGAACAGTATTACTGAAATGTACTGTAAATAACATAGCAAGAACCAAATTGAACAACTGCAATAAGAAGTAAAATGTTCTTTATGTCTTATCCTTTGTTTCCACTAAGTAAAGAATTATGCCCTATATGCCTTGTCAAAATATTTCCTTTTTGCAATTTATCAGTAATTCTTTTTCTGCTACATGTTCTTGCCCTCACATCCCCCAGAGGAAAACAGCCTAAACTGCCTTCAGTCATTCCTGACTTGGTTTGGAGGCCTTACATGGCCCGTGACTAGGTTACTTTGTTGTTTGCTCTCTAAACCCTTTTGCTCTTGACCCCTATTAGTAAAGAAAAAAAATCTGAATAATCCCTAATTGTATATGTTTATCTATTTATAAATTATATAAATGTCTACTGTACTAATTAGGTATATCACAAAGTTCACAGAAAAATAAAAACTAAAAAATTGAGAAAAAATGAAATGATAATTAATTCTAGAGTCAGTAATGGCTCTTGGAATTTATTAATTAGGGGAATAATGTTATTAGAGCTGCACTTCAGGAAAATTCATTTCAGCAGCTGTGTGGAGGATGGATTGGCCAGGGGAGTCTTGAGGTAGATGCACCAGCAAGGAGGCTATTTTAATAGTCCAGGCAAGAGATGTTGAGGGACTGAACTAGAGTGATACCTGTATAAGTAGAAAGAAGGGGACAGATTCGATAACTGAAGAGGGAGAAAGACAAGATTTGATAACTGACCACATATGTGGGGTGAGAGAGAGTGAAGCAATGATACTGAAGTTGTGAACTTTGTTCAACTAAAGGATGTTGATACTGTTGACAGTAATAGGAAAGAATGAAAGGAGGAAAGGACTTGGGATAGATGATGTAATAAGATCTTCAGGGATGATCACAATTCACTCATGACTAAGTATCCTATAATACCCACTCTGTCACATCCAAAACAAAAGACAGTTGGTCAACAAGCATTTATCAAGCTTTTACTATGTGCCAGACACTGTGCTAAGCACAAATATAAGGAGAAAGACAGCCCTTGCCCTCAAGAAGCTTACATTTTAATGAAAGCTAAAGGAAGGGGTATAAAGAGAAAGTGTGGAGTGAAGCCTGGAGAGGAACAAAGACATTGCTGACCTGGATGTCCTTCTTAAATGGAGGTTTGGATGGCAAGACTTTTATTCACCAGTGATGGATATGTGTGTAAGTTTTCCAATGTCACTCATAACTTTGATTGTATGTAGTGTTTGTATCCATGTTTCAGTTCTGATATAACTTCCTTGAGGAGACAACGCCAGACTCAGATGGGATTGGGGTAGGGAGGGTTTACATCTTGCACAGGAGAAGGAAGAGGTGATGTAGGATAGTGTTGAAAGATAAGAATAGGAGTGGTTGTGTTGGAGACAGATCCCATAATTGCCTGGGGATGCTGTTCATCTTCCCACCCTCTGATTGGGGTCACTTGGGGTCATGCCATAGTCTTGCAAAAGGCCAAGGCCCCCCAGTTTTGGAGACCACTGGTTTCAATTATGAGTCATAGGCTTGATCTCCATATGGACCAGTTTGACTCTCTGATAACTACGGACTGTATCTCTAATTGATAATACAGTTGATCATAAAGGTGTCTTGATGAGACAGTATGGATAGATCACTGTCAATCTAGCCCTTTTACTAGAAAACCAATTAAAAAGCATGTTCTTATATTTTCTTGAAAAGGCCAGATCATTATTTATCATAAAGGCATATGTATGCATGTATGTATGTGTATATATATATATGTGTATGTGTGTGTATACATATATATGTATATATGTATGTATGTATATGTATATACCTACTCAATGTGAAAAGGGACCTCTGGTTCTTCGCAAACAGCTTCATTATTACCACCATCATCCTTTTAAAGGGGGGGGTAGATAGATATTTATGGTGAAGTATTCAGAAATCCATTCTATCAGTAGAGCTAAATATATTCACTTAGAGTGAAATTCTTCAATGAGAAAAAATAGTTCATATAAGATTGATCTTTTGTAAAAGACTAAAGTTTCATGAAAACAATGACAAAGAGACATTTCCTCTACACACTTAGCCAATTTGCCTATCATGCCTGAATTGATTGGTTAATTTAGTTTATTTGAGTTTCAAAATAAATTATAAAACTTAACTAGTTTGATCGACTTTTCAGGAGACTGGATTGTCAAAGTATTAAAAATCATTTATGCATGTACATAGAAATCTTCAGTATTTAGGGAATATATAGAAACTGATTACAATTCATAATCCTCAGCATTAAAACATGAAAGACAGAAGCTCTTATGAGTGCATCTTTCTATCTCCAATTCAAATTTTTTAGTCAAAATGATAACCTTCTTAGAACAGCCTTTCCAATATATGAGAAAAAGGAGAATTTGTTACTGGGTTCACATTTCTTTGTCCTGATTCTAAAGGTCACTGATCTATCAAATGCTCCATAATCTAATTACAGAGACAGACCCTCTCTGCAGTTAATGGGTTAGCAGCACTGAACAGTTTTAGAAGCCTATCAGGCATTTGCCTAATGCCTGTGTGATGGCCTGCATTTCTTGCATTTTTTGAGGGCATAAGGGTAAGAACAGCATGGATGGTCATCCCTGGAAACTATTCCTCATGTCCTGACATCAGAAGAATTTTCCCAGTCTTCTTTGTGGAGGTAATCCCTAAGCATTAGCAACAGGTTATGGTATGGGAACTTAACCATACATTCACATAATGTACTTGATCAAATAAAGAACCACTGTTGAATTTTCTGAATCATTGGCATCTGTCCAAAGGAAAAATGAACTCTTTTTTTCCTTAATGGTCCTTTCCAGTAATGATTTTAAATGCATTTTTTGTAAAAAGGTCGTTAGACTATAACCTCCCCACGTATGAAGACAGTTAGTTGGATGGTGCATTTTTCTTTTGCACAGCAAATTGTCCCATCTTACCAGGGGGAATGAGTAGATGCTTCTCCATAGTCTACTTGTAAGAATGTCAATAGTTTTGGCAAAAGTAAGTACTAAACCCGGGTAAGTCTGTGCTTCAGAACTCTGGTGATATTTATGTTATTTTTTTTATTTGTAAGGAATATGCATAGCCACATCTTTTCAGTAAATCCTTGGGAACTGTGATATTGACTTAGAAAGTCAGTTCTGATTTTTAATATTGCTTTTGTAACAAGTTACTACTATATAATGAGCAGCCATGGAAAACCCAATGCCAATCCCTGTGTAGATTTTAGGTGCTTTTTAAAATTAATAACACATGAATTTAGACACCACGCATTTGGAATTTATGAAATTTCAAATGACCTTCATTTGCTTCTGTACTTTCTTAGGTGGGGATAATGATGGTGTGGCATTCATCCTCAGAGTCAGAATGGGCTTATGTTTCATTGTGTGAAATTCTGTAACTGTACATCTTTTAATTCACAATTTAAATGCATGTATGAGTTATCTTCATGACTTTGAAATGGTTCTGTTTTTCTGTGCTTTTGAATTCTCACTAATTGGAATGAGCATCTTCACATTCTTTTATTTCAAATCAGTAAGGGCATTATTTATCCATAACACTGGATTATATCTGTTCAGTATCTTTTTAAAGAGTTCTTTGAATGTTTCTACAAGTTAGAATTTATGTTATTCATTTAAATAGTAAGCTCATGTAAGATAGAGATGAGACAAAATTTGATTTACATATTTGTTTGGCATTTGCCTTATACCTATATATTTGCTCAAATACCACATGATTGTGAAAATTCTGATACACGCAGCTTTCAAAGTCCAATTTTCATTTATGTTGACATTATATAGATAAAAAGTTGTGACTAATTCAGTAAAAGCTAGATTGCATCATACAACATAAGCCTGCTAGGGAAGTTTACCTGTGTAAGTGAAACCCTTTTTATATTGACATAATTTCCTCTCCAGGAAGGAGTGGACTTGAGGAAGATATGACTAGCTAAATCCTCTAGGCCACTGGGTGAATAATGGAAATCTTGGTAAAAAAATGGCTTCTATCATACTACCTTATTATATATAATTATCAGAAAGCATTTTCAGATTTTAACACTAATGCTTTTACTATTTGTCCAACAAATGAAAGGTTTAGATGGCTTAAGTATTTAATAATGGGACTCAGAGCCTTTCATCCCTAGATTATTAATTTGATTTTGGATCAGGCTAGCAATAGTGGAAAGTAATTATTGCCCACTGGTCCTGAAGTGACCTTTAGGAAATGAGCTGGTGATGCCAATTTAGTTCACAAGGAAGTAGGTGTCTAGGGCATGGCTGGGAAGAAAAGCCAGATTCAGCACAGCAGTATACATGTTATGTACAAGGTTCAGAGGAGATTTCAATAGAAATTTCAATTTCTATAAATGTATTTGAAGCAGATAAATAATTATCACATTATCCTTTAAAAGGGCATAATTACATATTTTACAAAATTAACAGTGTTTTCTAAATGTCACTAGTGTTTTGTATCCTAGTAAATATAGCTGTGTGACCTTGGGCAAGTCACATACTTCTGTTTGCCTCAGTTTCTTCATCTGTAAAATGAGCTGGAGAAGAAAATGGCAAACCACTCTAGTATTTTGGCCAACAAAACTCCAAATGGGATCACAAAGAGTCAGATATGACTAAAACAAATGAAAAACAAAATGTAGCTTTATAGTCCTGGAGATCCTTACAGGTTAAATTTATAAGAGTAACCAAGATAACAGGTTTGTTTATATTTAATAATGGTAACTATTAAATTGAGTATTTATTGTGAAAGTGGATTTTCAATATTAACTTCTTAGGAAGTAGCTATCATGTCTATAATTGAATTTATTTTCTTTTACTTTTTCTTTCTTTTCCTTTCTGTATAGCACATATAAACAATCTGTGTAAATGAAGCCTAATTTTTATTTTTAAAAGATGTAAATAAATAGAAACAGGTTTAATATTTTCCTCCTTTACCCCATTAGATTGTCTTGTACACCCTTTGGCATACCCTCTACAACTTTGGAGATCATTGATGTAGTGGTTAGATAGAAGACCAGCTTTGGAATTGAGGCTCTGATTTCACCTCTGAAAAATACTGACTGTGTAATCCTAATGACACGATTTAGTCATTGATAACTCTGGGATTATAAAGTGCTAGCTATAGGCAGCTATGTGACACAGTGGATAGAGTTCTGGACCTGTAGTCAGGAAGACCAGAGTTCAGTTCCAGCCTCAGATACTTATTAGTTGTGTGACCCTGGGTAAATCATTCTACCTCTGTCTGCCTCAGTTTCTTCATCTATAAGATCAAGATAATAATAGCACCTACCTCCCAGGGTTATTTTGAGTATGAAGTGAGATAATGTTTATAAAATGCTTTGTAAACTTTAACTAGATAACTATTAGCATTTAGGGAAAGAGCAGGAGTTAGTTCTGAATTAGACATATTGATTTTTGAGATGAGACATCTGATTGGAGATGTCTAACATCAGTTAGCCATCTGAGGCAGGAGTTCAGAACGAAGATTAGGGCTGGATAAGTAGATTTGGGGAAACATCGTTCCTCCACCTCTGTGGTTTACTGTCTAATGAAGAAGATGAGAAAAATTGGTGGATGATATTGGACATTTATGTGAAAGTTTTATGGGTTAGTTTACTGGATTTTTTTAAAAAAAACCATGATGTCAACTGTAGATAACAAAGGTATGTATGTGGCATGTTGTAACTTTTCCAATCCATTTGCAACTGTATGAGAAATAGATTGAAGTTTTACCTCATTATAAAAAGGCATTCTATTTCCATACTCATGAATTTGTGCTGGTAATGTTATTGAACTATGTACCTGAAGCTAAAGAAATTTTAGAAGTAGATCTGGTGAGAATATTATTATTTTTGGTGTTTTTCAGTTCAGTAAGATTGAGCTGTAATTCATATGAAAATTGGAAATTCAAGGAAGATATTTCCTTCTTTCTCTAAGTACCATTCCTGCAGAACATATAATACTCAGCTGGTTTTGAAGCAACTAAGCTTTCTATTCTTGTTTACCTGAAATATCCATTTGAAATATCCATTTATTTTGAACAGCGTGAACAATCCTATTTACTCTAAATGACTGTATTTGCCTTCAAAGTCATTCTCTAAAATGTTTAGTGATATATACTCACTTTTAAATTGTTTCACATAGCAGATGAAGAACTAGTTTCATTTGATAGAAATTGGGGAAATTGTCTTTATTCTTGGAGTCAGGAATGTGAAGCAATGTGGCATCAAGCACTAAGTACCTGGTTTTATGTATCTAGTTTTGGGTTGTGGAAAACTAAGGAGGATATCCTTTTCACCTGTCTATATCTCTTTCTACCCCAACTAGACTACTACAAGGATATTGTGTAGACATAATTATTATTATGGGTTTACAAGTCTCATTAATCATGTTTCACATGGGCAGATGCTGGTGGTTCTGTGGGCATACCCAAAACAGCAGGTGGTGGCAGAGAGGCCTCAAGCAGCATTTTTAAGATTAATGAGCAGTGACTCAACCATCCTACAAATGGTATTATTCTTACCTTTTGTTTCTCCTGTGACCCAATCCTCCATTGTAGCCACAGTTTCTTCGCCACCCCATTTGTAGTGATGTACTTTGCTTGTTTCTGTATCTACAAAAGTGTTGTGGAATTTTTCTATTATTTTGGCTTACCTTGAAGTTTCGCTTCAGCTTTTATCTGAAATCTCAGCTATAGTAAAAAATTATACAGCTAATGTTCCAGTGATTTAAAAAAAAGCAAAGTAAAAGAAAATGATAATGCAAATACCAATTGTTAAATTTTGCTCCCTTTTACATATCAGCTTTTCTTTCTGACTAATGCAGGTGATAAATTCTTTGCCTCCCCCCCCAACTCAAAAGAGTATTGCAAAGATCACTGCTTATGAAGATCATATAAAACATAAATGTTTCTCATGTCGATGAGCTAATGATTTTAAAGGGTAGTTCAGGCTAGTTGTCTTTGAGAGACAATCAGCTTTTTTTGCTTTTTAAATTAAAGTAATCATAACCTAATGAAGATTGAATGTATTTGAGGCACTCACTGTTGATTGTAGAGTACACAATTACAGAATAACAAATGTCACTTTACAGACCATGTTGAAGGAGGTTCAAGGTTGGCTTACAGTGAGAATATCATATTTGTAATAGCGAGCAATGTGAGGTTTCACTCCAGCTATTTCCAAGTGTTTTGTTACAAATAGTTTCACTACAAACATCAAATGAGGAAAAACAAATTAAAGGCAAATTAATTATGAGATGTTTGGGGAGCATATAGGTAGTGATGAAAATTATTCTAGGCATTCCTATATTGTTTTATCCTCAACATATTTGAAATGATCTGTATATAGGATGTCTTTAAAGCACCTAGGATTTTACATCTCCTTCATTTTCTTTTACCTTTCTATAAAGGAATATCTTATGAATGACTTACAAACAATTACTTCAAAACATTTTGAAAATAGTCAACTTCTATAAGGGAGTAATGTGTATGGTGCCAAGAGCACCCATGTACATTGTCTGATACTTTTTGATAGTAAGAGAGCAGGGAATGAGTGCTGTTAATCATGTGATACCCATGTGTGATATACACCATCCCTCTACCAGAGGATCTCTAGGGTATCAACCACAGTTCCTTTGGCTCCATGGCAGATGCTTCATCTGCCTCCTTTGGAAGTGATAGCCTAGATTCTTCTGCATATTTTAAGTTTGGTGAGGATTATGCAGTCAAATTATTACCCACTCAGACTCACAGACCCCATAAAAAGACTGGGGAATCTTTTACATCCCTATAGCATATCTGTGAAAGGTCACTGATGAAATAAATAGTACAAAACTTTGATCATAATATTAAAAATGAATAAAGTAAATGACATTCATGTACCCAGCATAGGCATCATCTTATAGCCCATAGATCAGAGATTCTTAAGCCAGGGTCTATGTATCCAAAAGGGGCCCATGGATATATTTCAGTTCAGGTTGATGAACTTGGATGGGGAAAAAATCCATCCTTATTTTCATTAACCTCTAAGTTTAGTATTTCCTCCAACCGCTTAAAACTGAGAAGGTGTCCATAGGTTTTACAAGATTGCCAAAGGGGTCCCTAATCCAAAAAATTAGTTAAGAACCCTTGACGTACATCTTCTTTAGAAGTCAGGTCAAACCCCCAAGCTCATCTCCCCTCCCAGCAGCTCTCATGGGGAGCTGGCAGTACATTCACTCTTGGGTTTTTGGCTCATTTCAAAATCTCCCAGTGGTTCAGTATCCAGTGTGTTGGGGGTGGTGTAGATATTTCGAGCCCTTCTGCTGGTCTATCTTGAGGCAATAAGAGTTCCATAGTCAGACTGTATCCTACACTGAAGACTTATTTAGTAGCTGGCACGTTCCCCTCAAAAATCACTAACTGAATCTTTTCAGGTATATTCATTTAGGTACATCTCTGCTCCTTCTGTACCAGCACTTGTATGGGGAGAGGATTTTCTCCATGAGGCTACAAACGTATTGGTTCTCTCAGTCCTGTGACAGTCACTCAATAGGAAGAATGTAGAGATTTTCTTAGCAGATTATTGTTCCTCCGATCTTTTTTCATGTTTACCTTTGTTTTTTCTTATATTGTCCATATTTTCACCTTTTTCATTATTCTTGCCTGGAGTTCACCTGTTATATATAAATCTATGCATATATTTATATACACACATACACAGTACAATGAAATATACTATACGTGAGAGTCGGTGTTCATAATGGCTAGAGAATCTGCCTTGGAGTCAGGAAGACCTGAGTTAGACACAAATTGGTTGTGTGACCTTGGGCAAATTAATTAATCTCACAGTGTCCTAGACCATTCTCTAAAGACTTTAAATTGCAGAGAATCTGCCTCAATAGAAGGACTTCCACTGAGGCAGCTCCTTACACCAATGAAATCACAGATCATGCAAAAAAATATGATACATACTAAATAAAGCATATATTACATTGATATTTTAATAGTCTTGATGAAGCTAAGAGGCCTCTAAGGACATCTCTTGGAGCACACTTAAACAGTCATTTTCCAAAGTTAAAAAATAGTTTTAGATGTTTGGGGATAAAGAGGAGATTTCACATGACTCATGACTTTCTATTTGTTTGACCAAGAAAAGTTTTGGCATTTCTAAGGTGAATATTGAGATGGTAAAGCAATTAGGCCCTGCTTTAGATTGTTGAAAAACATTCAATGAATATTAGCAAAGCAGACAAGCCATTCCAGACCAGACAGGTGAAGAAAGACAGAGATGTAGACTTGGAAATCAATGCCCTACAAATAAGATCTGATGAAAATAGGTCACATAGGGGACAGAGCTTAAGAAGAGAAGAGTGAAAGATTCCATGGGGATATTATCAGTGAAAACTAGAAAAAGAGCAGGGACAGGAAGAAATAAAGAAAATCACACTTTATGCCCTAATTAGTGTCTCAGCAATTCTTTTAAACAACCTTGCAACCTAGAGAGCAGAACTGAAAAGGAAAAAGTTACTCATTTGCCATAACAATCAGCCAAATTAGAACCAGAATGGTTTCTGCAGGTCACTACTACATGCCATCATGGACAATGGATGAAAATCAACACATTTCATGAACACTTACAGAGAATAAAGTAGAGGTTTTTGTGGTGGAATATTTTATGCAAGATTGAATTAAGTTCAACACTTTCATGAAAATTCACCAATTGCTAGTAAATCTTTCAGAAGTTAAAAAAATGTATTTATGCTTATATGTAAACTGAGGGCATTGGACATGATTAGTCCCCGAGGTCCTTTGTAGACCTTTCTAGTCCTCTCTAGAATACTAAGGATTGAGAAAGGGAACAATTAATAAAAACCTCTTCACTATTTGAAATATGCCAAAAAACCAGAGTTCTTCATCTTCTTAACACTATTTATTCCCTGTGGTCATAGAATCATAGATTTAAAAATGGAAGGGCTCCCACACAGGTCATCCAAGTCCAGTCCTCTCATTTTGGCTTATGCTTGCTACATATACGCATACACATGCAAGCGCATATACGTTCTATACTTAAATCTCTACCATAAGTAGCAGAGAGAAAATTAGCCATTACAGGGGCATTGCTAGCTTTTTAAATTTTTTTTGGCATTTTGGCCCCATGTTCATATTTGTTATTTATATCTGGGATCTAGACCAAACATGAGGATTTTATTTTCAAAAAACAAGCTGCATCTAACCCCCCCTTTTTGTGGGGGGAAGGACAGTGCAATTGCAATTGTGACTTGTCCAAGGTCGCGTAGCTAGTAAGTGTGTCAAGTGTCTGAGGTCAGGTTTGAACTCAGGTCCTCCTGACTCCAGGGCTGATGCTCTACTCAACGCACCACCTAGCTGCCCCTAACCCCCTTTTCTTTACCTTACCCCTATAGCCAGGATGGCCTCACAAATCTGGGAGCTGCCATCTCCTTAAGAAGCTTTCTCCACCTGACTGGCAGAGTGGTGGTGCTTCTCCATAGCAGAGGGGTAGCAGACATTCTGTGTATACCAGAGTGTACCATCTTCTGGTGCCTTGTCCTATTAGCAAATCTTTATATACTCAGGCATAGAACATCCCATATTCTTCAAATTGATATCTGACTACTATACCTCAGTAGAGACTTGGATTTCACTGCCCATTCCATTAACACACTGACCTTTTGTATTTGATAGAGGTAGCTAGATGGCACAGTGCATAGACTGTTTGGACTGGAGTCAGGAAGATCTGAGTTCAAATCCAACCTCAGACACTTATTAGATTGTGATCCTGTGCAAGCCTCAGTTTCCTCAATTTTGAAATGAGGATAATAATAGCACCTACCACACAGGGTTGATGTGAGCATCAAATGGTATAATGCTTGGCATGTAGTAGATGTTTTATAAATGTTTATTCCCTCCCTTCCCCTCCCCTCTGAAGAATGTGTTTAATGAATTTGTGACTGTGGATGTCTTTAATGTCTAGCATTAATGTCTTGGTCTGCTTTAGTATGTGTTTGAGACTAAAAGCTCTGGTGTGGCTGGGTTCTCTGTGTTTCACTTGTTTTGCGGTACCTTGAACAACACCAGTTCCAAGGAGGTACTAAATACATGTTTGTTTTTTGATGACAAAGATTATGATGAGGAGGAGGAGGATGATGATGATGATGATGATAGTGGCAAAGGCAATCACAGCACAGAGAAGTCAGGAACACAGAACATATCACCAGATTTATTTTTAGAGAGGCAAAGAAGTGAGAAAAATGACTAAAGCTCAAAAGCAAGATCGCATTCATCATTGCCTGGCAGGGCATTCTTCTCATATCCCTAAAATAATTTGTGGTATTGCCTTAGAAAACAGAGAGATAGAATACATACTTTACCAATTGCTTTATATTTAAACTGAAGTGAAGCTTTAATTCAGGCTGAAGTTCACAGAAGCTTATGGTATAGTAAGTACCTTTTGGGGTGGGAAGGAAAGGAAAGGCTGGCAAACATTTCCTGAATTAGTTTTCAGAGATCAGTTCTTCTTGAAGAGAGTATTCATGATATACAGGTATGAGGCTTATGAGTGGTCTACTAGCCTTTTGCCTCTTTTGTTTCCTAGTCCAAAACCTGATTTGGTGACACACACACACACATATGCATATGTATGTAGACATAGAAATACATACATATGTCTGTATAATACATATGTCCACACAACCTGCACATACATCCAAACAATACACACACACACACACACACACACACACACACACACACACACACCATTTTCCAACCTGCCTACCTTTGGTTAAAAGTCAGTGAATATCAACAAGGGAAGTCAGCAGGCACTTATCAAGTGTTTACTCTGTGCCAAGTATTGTACTAAGTGCCGGGGATACAAAGAAAGTCATCCTTGGAGTGAATATCCACAAGGACGATATAGTTGCTCAAATTCACATCCACATTAGCACTGGAGAGTATTGAAACAACTCTCTTCAATTCATTCAGGCAAGAGAACCAACTTCATCTAAAGTATCTAAGAAAGGAAATAAATTATCCATGTAATTTAGGTGAAAATGGATATCACTCCTGAATTGCCTAGATTATTCCCTCATTTCTTGACTTTGCTTTGCTAATAGAGACCCAGTCACAACATGTCAGGTTACTGAACAAAGCATATACGGATGTGATTCATTCCTTGAAGGATCTTTTGATACAGCCTACACTCCTATTTCTCTGGCAGGAGCATCTTCTCAATACAGTGCCAAAAGCCCTCCCTCAGACTTTGATAGGAAGGAAGAAAAGAAGAGGGGAATAGAGATGAGGTGGGCACACACCCACCATAGCTATGGCTTCTGAAAACAAGTTGGACATCTTGCTGTCCATTGCTGGGTGCCATATCTCAGAGACACTCTATTCAATGTTACCCAAATTCAGTGTACACTCAGCATGCCGTGAGCTTGTGACTAATTTCATGTGACAGAAGCAAAAAGAGTGTACTCTTTTGAATGCCAGCAGATTATTTCCAGTATGTTTGCTACAGAATTTTCTATTAATGACTTGTAATATTTATTCAGGGTGAACAAGGGTGAAAATGTTTTTTGTGTGTGAAAAGCAAAGTAAATTGGGATCATTAGGATTGTCCCAGGCAATTGACCATTCTTTTGATGGAAGAGACCCTGGGGAAAATGTAACCAATTTCAGAATTTTATACAAAATGAAAAAAAGGAGACTTTTTGTGACATTTGAGAATATAAAATTGAAGAATAAAGGTATCCAATTTAAGTCTTTTTCCCTCACCTGCTAAATATTCTCTATTGATTCTATATATATATATATATACACACACACACATAATATTCTTTAAAATCTTACCATGGGTTTATAATTTTATCTGGCTTTAGGTAATTCCCCATATCTTACCTCTAGCATAAAATTTATTAATCTGGGGTCCATGAACTTGATTTTTAAATATTTTCATGTGTATTTCAATATAATTGATTTCCTTTGTAATCTAACATTTTATTTTGTGGATTTAGAAACTTTATCCTGAGAAGGAGTCCATAGGCTTCATCTGACTACCAAAGGGGTCTATAACATAAAAATATTTAAAAACTCCTATTCTAGGACAGTAATTTTTGTATTTCCTGAGGTTGTGGAATCCTTCAGTAGTGTTTGCATATACCAAACTACAAATTCAAAGTATTAGTGCAGGATTTGGATATAGTAAAACAGATACAAAATAATAATAATAGTAACATTTGTGTGCCATGGGGGACACAAAAGCCTTAATGTTTGTAAAGCAGTTTTCAGTTATTACATGTATCACATGTAATCATGTGTGTTATTTTATTGACATACATGCAATGATATTTAGCTATAAAATCATATTGGCCAACTGGCGAATATTTATACATATTTTCTGTCCAAAAGTATAATATTTATACATATCTAAACTTAATACACTGTTTCTTGCTCTTCGTCATTCCAATGGTAAAAATACCATAATCGTAGGAAAATGGACATACAGATGTTAATTATTCCATCTCTGTTTAATATTGACTATGGGAGAGAAATACTTTTTTTGCCAGATAAATACATTATATTTTTTTCTTCTTTTTATCATAAAGCCCACTCACATATGTTATTTGTTGTTGGTCCCTATATAATCCAATAAAATTCATCCCTCTTGTGTTGCCATTTCCTTTCAGCTTTAGTCCTATAGTCTCAAGACATGATTCTGCTCTTTGCAAAACTACACTCAAAATTACCTTTACAAATGCATAAAGATCCCATATGCCATGCACCTGTCATCACACCATACACATATTCTGGGGTCTGTGGTGTTTGGCAGATGGGAAAGGAAGACTCAGGGCTGGGAGAATCTTTCATAGAGGTTGGAGTGCTGTTGAAGCAGATAGATAGTGTTTATTTAGCCCAGGCACTCCTGCATTCTTTTGTTGGAATGGACAATATTGATAAGTAGCCTTGCTGAAGCCACAAAGCAGGTGAGACTTTTCAGTCGTTGTCCTTGACCAGACTGAAGAGCCGAAAGTGTTGAAATTAAAATGTTAAATCCTTCCTTTTCACACACTCAGTCTGGTTTTCTAGAAGAGATGACATCAGAGGTCATTTGTCAAGGACAAGATCTTTCAAAGTTGCTCCTTGCAGACAACCCATTTTTGTTTGTATTCCTAAGTGTACTTGTTCAGGGTCTTCTGTAGTTTGCAGTATAGGCATTGTTAGGATTTGTCTCATCTCCGATAACCTAGGTTTAGAAGCTCTTTGTATAGAGCTCCTTCAGTTCATAGGAAAGTTGGCATTCCCAGAAATTGGTGCAATTCCTAAGTCCCTTGATTTGGGATGTTAGAAAGAAGTTGATTTGCAGGAATGTTGCTAGCTAGGTCAGTGTTAGCTGTTTTTCACCTTAGAAAGGAGAAGTAATCTTATTTCTTCCCATCTCTTCTACCCCTTCACATTTATTTCAACAATATTTTGCTTTTTTACGTCTCTATCATTTCCCAATGACTTCTCCTCCCTTCCTCCTACCACACAGAACCCTTCCTTGTAACAAAGTACAGCAAAAGAGAAATCAAGGCATTGACTGTACCTGAACATGTATGCCTCATGCCACACCTGTAGTCACCATTTCTCTGCTGAGGGAAGTATGTTGCCTTCAGTCCTTTAGGTTGGTGAGATAGGTGGCTGGACAATGTCCTTTAAAATATTTCATTTATCTCATTGACCCATGCCTATTTATTATTAGATACTAGTAAATTTTTAGCAATTGGCTACCAAGGCAGGATTGTGTGTGTATATGTGTGTGTGTATGTGTTTGTCTATCCCTGAGTGAATATTTGCTACCTTAAGCCAAAAGATCTGTTTATATATCTCAAGGCACCTATAAGAAAGATTATTTTCTATTTTGGCATAGTACCATGACGGGTGCTATTTTGATCAGTATTCTGATTTTTTTCAGTGTTGTTTTCCTTCATATTCTTCTGGTCATTGTATAGATTATTATTATGGCTCTGCTTAATTTCCTTCATATCTCTTCATACAAGGCTCCTCAAATTTCTACAAATTCTTCATATTCATTGTTTCTTATGGCACAATAATATTCTGTTTATCCATTCACAGGATCATAAATTAATAGTTGGAAGGGACTTAAGAGTCCACTGACTCCAAATCACCTTATTTTATAGGTGGAGAATATGAAGCTTGGAGAGGTTAAGGGATTTTCCCAGAGTTACACATCTTGTAACAGACTGAAGTAGGATTTCAATGGAGGTCTTCCTGGCCCCAAGTCCAGCTCTCTACTACATCTTTTTGCAGTCGTTCAATCATTCCAGCCTTCTGTCACTGTTCATGACCCCATTTGGGGTTTTCTTGGCAAGGATACTGGAGTGGTTTGCCATTTAATTCTCCAGCTTATTTTACAGATGAGGAAACTGAGGCAAATAGTGTTAAGTGACTTGTCCAAGGTCAGATTAGTAAGTTTCTGAGGCCATACTTGAACTCAGGAAGATGAGTCTTCCTAACTCCAGGCCCAGCACTCGATCCACTGTGTCAACTACCTGACTTCTATTACACATTGCTTCATGACCTCTTCCTTTCCTTCAAGTTCTTTGCTACTACAAACATTCTGCTATAAATATCTTTGTATGTATGTAATTTTCTTCTGTCTTTGACCTTCTTGGTATATATGCCCAGTGGTGGTGTTGCAGATTATTAACTTTTCTAGTATAATTCAAAGTTATTTTTCAGAAGAGTTGGATCAATTAATAGCCCAAAGCTGTATTATTTTTCATGTTCCATAAGACATTGACTCTTGCATTTCAGTCAGTACCTTTGTTCCATTCCCACTAAGTAACTACTCTGAGCTGGTGCTAGGAAAATTGGCTATAAATAGTCTAAATGTGTTAGGTTAATAAGGCTGAAATATGTTCGTGGCAAGTGAGAGGTGGAAAACACACTTGGTTCCATAGATCTGAACAAAGCAGACTGTGAAATATTCAGTTTGGGGATAGCTTATATTTCTAGTAGATGATTAATCCCCATTTCTTTCCTCTTACCTCTGCCTTTGTTCTCTTGGTTGCAAACATAGCAATCACAATGAAAAGTACTTAGTGTTTTTTATGGCCGTATTTTATGGTTTTGGTGATGCACCAAGATAATCAGCTTCCACTCAGTCTTGGGCTGGGTTACCAAGGGAAGTTTAAGAACCTTTCTTTAGAAGTTTTAAACAGTATTTGAATTTGTCTGCAATGGATTAAATATTGTCTTTGTTGAAGATAGGTGGCTGGGCAAGAGGATTCCTCAATGTCTCATTTATCCCAATCAACTATGCCTATTATTTATTAAATATTAATAAATTAGTAGCAATTGACTATCAGGGAAGAAGGAGTGTGTGTGTGTGTGTGTGTGTGTGTGTGTGTGTGTGTGTGCGTGTGTGTGTGCATGCATGCATCCATCCCTGGGTGAATATTTACTACCTTAAACTAGTGGGTTTGCTTATTTAGCTCAGGGTGTCTCTAAGGGCACTTGCTTTCCATTTTCCCTCTCTATTGCCGTTAGTCCTTTTTTATGACCAGATCTGGAATAAAAATCAGTAATTGTTAAACCTCCTTGGTCAGTAGACTTTTCAGGGGTGAACCAACTCTTTTTCTCAATTTCAAAATATATGCCATATGGACTTTAATTTGGAACAGACATCACTGAGGACCATAATACTTGCTTCTGGATGTAAATAGTCATTTTTTCTGTTTTGGCCAGAAACCCTGAGGGTCTTTTCCCAGATTGATTTTTTTAAATTAGGTGAAAAGGACCATTCATTGGCTCATTTCTTACATAGCCTTAATCACTGAATGGGTGTTGCCTCAGTCAAAATGAGAAGTCAGAAAGATCTTAGCTTAAAATGAACAAGGCCTCCCATTTGCATTCAGGGCCATCTCCTGCTGTCCTGATCTATATCTCGCCACTGGACCCATATGGCTCCAGAGGAGAAAGCGAGGCTAGTGATTTTGCACAGCCCTCCCTCACTTAAATCTAATTCACTTGCAAGTCATGGCACCATCTTCCTGATGTGAATGGTCCTCTTTGAGAATGAAGGACAAACAGCAACAACTTGCTTCTGGCGATATTCAAAGGTCTGCAATCTCTAAGGGCATTGATCACACTCACCATAGTTAACTAGGTGGCATAGTGAATAAAGTGCTGGACTTAAAGTCATGAAGATCTGAATTTAAATCTTTTCTGGTTACTTAGCCTCTCTCTGCCTTAGTTTCCTTGTATGTAAAATGAGAACAGCTCCTACCTCACCGGATTGTTTTGCAGATTAGGAGAGGTAACATATGCAAAATGATATACAAATCTTTAATCTCTATATAAATTTTAGCTATTTCTTTTCATATAATAATATAATACAATATGATACTGTGCAATACAATAAAATATAATATAATATAATGTGACACGATGTAATGTAATGTAATGTAATGTGATATAACATAACATAGCATAACATAACATAACATAATATAATATAATATATTTATGTATAATAAAAGCTATACCAACCACATCTTTTATGGTGCTTTGGTTTTAGATCAGATACAAAGCTGCTTAGTGCTACTGATAACAACTGTCAGATCCTTCCAATGGAGACAGTCATAAAGACTCCAACCCCTTGCAGGATGATGTCCCAGTGTGCAACGTGAAGTACAGTGGTCTCAAAATGGAGTATCACTGAAATGCCCAGTGTTCTTTCTTATTTACCATTTATCTGTAGACTGTCAGACATGTTGAGTGGACCAACTGTGATGTCATTGGTAGGAGCAGTACTCCCCGAAGGCAGTACTCCTGAGGATGGTGAAAGTATTAGCCTGTCATAAATTTTTGTTCTGGAGGTTGTTAGCAGAAATACTGCTTTGAGACGATAAGAGTCTCACTGAGTAAGGTCCAATGGTGGAGTGCAGGTTTTAAGCCACAAGTAAGAAATTGGTAGAATTTAAATCTAACAAACCTTTTAACTGAATTTAATTTTTTGCTTGCAAATATTTTACAACTTTTTTTTCTTAGAAGAAGGCATGCATGGATGAACCAGTATTCCTATCTTGGTGCTGTCTTTCCAGTATAATCAAGAGTAATTAATTTTATAACATGGCATCTCCACTCTTCTGAGACAAAGATAGGCACCATGGTTAACAATTCCGAGGACTGATCAGAATGGAAATGGATGAGAGAATCCATCTAACTGAAGGTATTTTACAAGGAGATACTAGTGATACTAATGATACAGTCATGCTTTTCATCTGAACTTTCTTACTATACTCTTGGTATATTTTTTGCCTCCAAGTTCTTAAATTTGAATAGTCTGTAAGGTTTGTCTTTGGTCTTTTGTCCTTTCCCTTGTATATATTTACTACCACATGTTCACCAGGTATCCCGGTCTTATAACTTTGCTCCTCTCCTTTATTTTTAATTGCTTCTAGGATGCTTCTTCCTGGATGTCCTGTTATCACCTCAAACTCTATATGACCCAAACCCACCTAATTATCCTCCTTCCCAAGCAACTTGAGTTTTAATATTTCTGGTTAGAAAACTTGGAGTTCTTTCATTGTTTTAGGAGCTCCCCTTTACCTTTTCTGCAACTTAGTCTGTGAGAAATGCCTAGAACACTGTGAAGTGTTTTAAAGAGGGCCTGAACAAGTGCCCAGGGTCACACAACCAAAATATATTAGAGGTGGAACTTGAACCTAGGTCTTCCAGTCTTCAAAGTCAACTCTTTAGGCATTACTTGATACTGCCTCGCAACAGTATCAAATCTGTTACAAAATTCTATTGATTCTTCCAGCAAAATCTGTTGCATCTTATTTTCTTTTTCATTCCTATTTCTACTACCTTAGAGTAGGGTCTCTTCTCTTCCTCCCCTGATTCAAATTAGCCCTCAACTGGTCCCCCTGTCCTTGGTCTCTCTCCCTTCAAGTCATTCCATACATCAAAGCCTGCATAATAATATATCAGTAAGGCAAGATTTATGACCTCGAGGATGACCGTGAACATGCCGGAATGGTCTGGAATTGCCATGTACAAGAAATTCTCTGGGTAGAAGGCAGAGGAAGTATAACATTTATTTAGACATGAGAGAATCCAATCCCAGGACCAGTAATTCTAATTCCATATAGTAGCAATAATATTCCAAAGCTAGTAAGCCTACTTCAATGTAACAGCAAGGAAATTGTAACACAATATTATAGGAAGAAGCCATGTCATTCTGTAACCTTCCCCCCTACTAGGGCTTTCCTGTAAAAGATCACTCACAAATCATAACTTTCCACACAGCACTCTCTTCTGCAGCTCTGTAGACTCTAAGTTCCTGCTCCTTCTCCTTGGGCTGAATTCCAATTCCTGTAGCTCTCTGCAGATTCTGCTCTTTGATCTCCGCAATGCTCTTGCTCTGCATTCTCTGCTCTGCAGTCTCTCCCAACCCCGGCTCTCCCTCAATGTCTGCTGCCTCAATTTCTTTTTGATGTCTGCTCCTGAATTCTGCTACTCTCAGTTCTGCTGCTCTCAGTTCGGAGCCCTCTTTTTATACAGTCCTAGCTGGCATCTGATTGGCCAGAACTTAGTGCACATTCCATTTGCCTCTGATCTTAGCAACTCCCCTTAGGGCCCTGAGGGCTTCACACCCACACCTTAACTAGCAAAAGGGTATGGGCCTGGGGCCTCACATCTAGTTAGTGAAAGGTTGTGGGCCTGCCTCTAATCAGGCCTCCCTTTGTTGGTCCCACATGAGGCCTATTCAATGTGGGAAAAGTTCTTTCACTTACTGATTGTCCTTACCATAATCTCCCTGAGCCACCACTTGTATTTTACCACATCCCTATATAGAATCGCTATATGATTCTATGTAGAAGGTACCATGCAGAATTTCATAGATTGTAAACAATCACAGAAACTTATTAAAGTTGGAAGTGATTTCAAAGGTCATCTAATTCAACCTGCACTTGAAGAGGAATCTCCCTTACAATACCACTGCCCCCCAACCAGTGGTCATCTAGCCTCTTCTTGAATGCCCCTAATGAAAGGGATACAACCATTTTCCTTGTAGGCCAATTTACTTTTTGATAGCTCATTTTCCTTTACCTTGACACCAAATCAACACTTCTCATTGTGTGCTCTATAGTAGATAATGTTAGACACATAATAGGTGCTCACTAAATACTTGTTAGATTAAATCATAGAAATTCAAAACTAGAAAAAAAAGCATAGAGATAAAATTGTTGAAGCATCTCATTTAGCAGATCAGGAAGCTAAAGCTTAGAGCACTTGCAACTTATAGAACATCTCACAGTTAATTATTGGAAGGGTTACTAGAACCTAGGTCTTCTGATATTCAATCCAGGGATCAAGAATGGTGCTATATTCTTATCTCTCAAAGAATTTCGAATAACAGGTAGGAATAGAAAAAGTGCAGAGGTAGAACCAATATTTATAACATTATTAGATGTTTGAAAATCACTCCTATTTTTGTTGTAGAATTGATAGGTTTTATTGTAGAATTTTTAGAAAATGAATTATCATCACTCAAATAATCTCATGTAAAATTAGGGAAAACTGAGGTATTAGGTCAAAGAACTTTCACAAGGTCAGGAATAGTGTTTGAATCTGGGATTTCAGATCTCTAATGTTGACTTCAAAGATTTGCACATTTTATCCAGTGGACAAATGCTACTGAATAAAGCCAAATGTCCTATGTATTTTTAGAAAATTCATTTTTTCCTTAAGTGGAAACCTGTTTTATCTCATGATATTAAAAGTTACAAACCATTTTTGTGCCATTTTGACATTTTGTGATGTGTTTAAAATGTCTTTCAGCAAAGAATTATAGTTGTTATTTTACATACAGAAAGTAGTATCTGAATGGAAGGAGTTAATGTTTTTTTAGAAAGAAATAATGGATTCTTTCTCCATCTTTAGATTCTTCTAGATTGAGAAATCATTAGTAGACATGAAAGTGGCAAAACATAGATTATGTTCTCAATATAAACACATGCTAATATGTTAGGACTTGTGGAATGTTCTACCTGAATTTCTTTAGAATTTATATTTCTGGACGGAGCATTTTCTGTCACTAGATCTGTTGTCTCTGAGAGGTGCTGAGTGAAATTAGTTCTTCTAGGCTCTATAAGCCCAGTAACTCAATAGTGTTTTGCTTTAATTAGATAAATTAATACTGGAAAAATTTTATGTGGAGCTAAAACCAGGAAAGGGCAAGAGTGGGTGAGTCCCACCTTGTTATAAGTTATTATAAGTTATTCAAGGGAGAGAAGTTGAAAAATATTTTTTTTTTGGTAAATGCACATAGTTCCATCCCAGAAAATTTTACTCTCCATGACACAGAGGTATTTAGGTTGGACTAAGTTAAGTTGTGTATGTATAAAAGAGGGCTTAATGCCTATGGTGGAGAGTAACACACAGGAGGCACAATTTTCAAACAGCTTGAGGCACACAAATGCCCTGAGTCAAGTGTGATTTCAAGGCCTCAGAGTATAGTGATTCCAATTTTTTGAAGTGTGTAAAATAGCTCATGGACACTGCTCTCATGGAAAATGATCTTTTGTTACCATTAAAACAAACCCTAGAAACTTGCCAAACCTTTCTGTGTCAGCTCTATAAACTGAAATTGAAAATTTAAACAACAGCACACCAGTTGACACTTCTGAGAAGATTACCCTGTTACATTTTTTTCCCCTTTTTCTGACAGCTCATGTGTTTTCCTTTCTTAGAACTGTGATTGGGAAGCAGTGATACAAGAGATAAACTGATGTAATGAATGGTTACTTTGGAAATGATTCTTCTTGATACAAAAACTTTGTCAGCAAGAGGTTAGAACGACCTTATATAAGCAAAAAGGATCAGACGACAAGATACATTTAATTAATTTAGTAAAGGATCCAGTAGTGTGTATTTTATAACAAGAAACTTATCAAAAGTTGTATTCCCTCTATTATTCATACCTATCTTTGTCTAGTGGAGAGGAGGGATTGCTAGGCTGATAATAAAGAGAACTGAATTCTAGTCTCTGGTCTTCCATTAACCATGTGGACCTGGATTTATGAGAATTAAAACAAAGATTAACTGGTTATTTCTGTGTGATCTATGAAGCAACCCTCTCTGGAATAAATAAACGGTACTGGTGCAAGCCAGCTTATAAAAACTTGAGAAGCAACCATAGAAATGATAGAAATATGACATTAGTAGAACATAGGGCTCAAAGGATTTATAAGCAGAAAGGCAATCATCTTTTAAATTATACCATGTTACAGAAAAGCTTGTTTTACTCCATAAATTAAAAATACAATGATTTTTTTTAAAGTAGAAGGGAACGTAGAAATATCTTGTCCAACCACCTTGTTTCAGAGATGAAGAAATTTAGAGTTGGTCAAGGTCACAATATAGTAGCAGAAGAACTGAGTCAAACTTGGGTCCCATTAACTCTAAATCTAGTGTTCTAATTTGTCGTGTGTGTGTGTGTGTGTGTGTGTGTATCTTGTTCATACATAGTTGTTTGCATGTTGTCTCTTGTATGTGAACTCCTTGAGTTCAGGGACTAGTTTGTTGGTTTATCTATATATCCATTTGTTTGTCATTCCTTCTATCGCCAGTGATTTGTATAGTACTTGGCACTTGATAAGTGGTTAATAAAATGCTTGTTGACTGACTTATTGCCTTGCTCTAGTCGCTACACCAAAAGTAGCACTTAAAAGAGCTGGTGCTTATTAGTGGATTAAAAAGAATTCTAATCATCCAAGTAATACTTCTACCATGTAAAACTTCCCAACTGTGTTTCTCTATAGAACTGAGAACATGAAAACTTCATTTCTTTAATGATATTCTTTAGTAAAGCATCATCCTTCTCTAACCTCAAACTGGGTATTCTCCAAGGCTCTGTCCTCAGCTCTTTTTTTTCTCTCAGCACATTTTCTCCCTTGGTGATCTCTTCTGGCCCCATGAGTTCAATTAAAACCATTGTTCAGATTACTCTCAAATCTATATATTCAGCTTTAGTCTCTCCCTTGAACTCCAGTTAAAAAATCTCTTCATGGATGTTCTATTCCAGTGGCACCTCAAACTGAACATGTCCAAAACTCAATTTCTCATTTTGCTTCAGTCCCAATCTTGCAGGAAACCATGTCTCAAAACATGAAGAACCTACAGTAAGGGCTTGGATTTAGAGGAATCCCAACCTCCATTGCCTAGCAGGTAGAAGAAAAGGAGAATGTGTGTTATGTGCATGTTGTGTGTATGTGTGTGTCTATGTGTGAGGGGATAGGTAGTTCCTGAACCTATTGTGGTACGTGGGGGTGATATATACTTGACATCTTGAATTGAAACTGAGAATTAATTTTTTTCCTTAAAATTTCTTTTTTTTATTGTAAACATAACAGTCCCCAACAAACATTTTAACTTAGAACATGAAATGAGTGTATAAGGAATTGTGAACTTCTATTCCATTGTTTTATAAAGAAGTATATTAGCAAAATTGCTCTTTTGTGTCCCTTTTGCACTTTCTTGTTTTATTCTGTTCATTAAAATAGTTTCGTGGATATTCTTTTTCGTATGTGTGTCTACCACTACTTACTAAATTATCACCCTGCCCCCAAACACCAGTCTTCTGCCGAAGAAGCACCCTCTTGTAATTCATATGCAAAACAAACCAGCAGGTGGCCACATCTGAGATTCTGTAACTGAGTTTGCACTTCTGCTTTCTAATAGAAACATTGCTTTTTGTGCTTTGGGTCTGGAGTATTAGTAGTACTATATTGCAAGTTCTTTGACAGGTCTATAATTTAATTGGCTTGGGTACTCCTTCCACAAATATATAGTGCAACCTGTTCATATCTTTTGATAATATGCTACAAATTCTCCATAGAGCATCTACCTAATCTGTGGGACCTTTTTTTTGTATAATAATCAAGTTGTCTATATGGCTTAACTCTTTGTCTATACATGACCATCTCACATACTTTTCTAGCCACATATTGCTTTGAGAATTTCTTTATTTTACTTTTTATATGTAAGTTCCCCCAGGGCGGATAAGTAATTTGTCTAAAGCCAAACACCAATTATGCCTCCCACTATTTTCAATAACTTTTGGGAAAATCCCTTTCTGGATAGAACTTGAGACACTGTGGTACAGTGGAAATAGTGTTGGACTTAGAAGGGAGTAAAGACCTGAATTCATATGCTGCCTCTGACATGTACCATGCCATTTCCAAGTCTTGTTGGTTGTTTCTCCGTATTATCTCTCACATCTGTCACCTTCTCTCTATTCACAAAACATTTACTATAGTTTGAAGATATGGGTTCAAATTCTATCTGTGACATTTGTTAGGAATGACTTCCTGCTTCTAAGCCTCAGTGTCTTCATCTATAAAATGAGATAACGATACTTGTATCTCATTTTAAGTCTTGACCATGGCTTCTGGATTGGCATCCCACTAGGCAGACAAGTCAAGTTGGCCATTGATAGAAGTCAAAATGACTTTTCTTATTTGTCCCATTCTTAAAATTGACAAGAATCCATGAGCCAACCAGAGTCAGGTTTATTGAAATACAGTGCCATAGAAATAGATGTATTGATTTATGTAGAGAGTATTGCTTATTCTCTGAGGAGTTTAAAACTTCCATCAAAACAAACATTTACAAAAAAGAATCAATAGTAAGCAGGTAAAAATTCTTCGCTTAACATAAATGATTTTTTTGAGTGAATTGATTCAGGGTATTCTTGAGATTATCCCTGTAGAACATACCTGCCTTTTAAAATGTGCTGACTACTGTTTACAGGCAATACAGGAGTCTGACAATAGTTCCCACAGGCAATATGGGCAGATAGAAAATTATGCTGACAGTGGAAGATAATCTACTTTCCTAAAAATTAAGACCAGATTTTTTCTTAATAGTTGAATATTTTTGGATGAATAAGGAGGTGGTTTTGTATTTGACTTTGTACTTTTCCACTGTTCAAGATAAGTCCAAAATGGGTATATGATTTAGACATAAACAGTGTTCTCATAAGCAAATTAGTGGATCGTGAAAGAAATTACTTGTCATATCTGTGGAGAAGAGAAGAATTGACCAAACAAGAAACAGAGAGATTCACAGGAAGCAAAATAGAGTTTTAATTACATAAAATTAAAAAGTTTTCACACAAACAATACTAATGAAGCTAAAACTAGAAGAAAAGTAAGAAAATGGTGGTGGTGGGCACATCTTTGTATTTTCTCTGATTAAGATCCCCTTTCTAAAATTTATAAGGAACCAATTCAACTTTTCAAGAATAACAATTCCCCAAATGACAAATGGTTGAAGTATATGAAAAGGCAATTTTCAGAGGAAATCAAAACTATCAATAGCTATATGAAAAAAATGCTCTGTATCACTAATAAATAGAGAAATGTGAATTAAAGCAGCTCTGAGGTACCACCTTCACAGATATCAGATTGGCTAAAATGACAGAAAAGGAAAATTACAAATACTTCAGGGTATCTGGAAAAATAGGTACCTTTATGGTGGAATTATGAACTAGTCCAATCATTTTGGAGTACAATTTGAAACTACAAACAAAAGGGTTTAAGCAATGCATACTTTTCACTCAGCAATACCAGTACCAGTATCCCAAAGAGATCAAACTAAGAGGAAAAGGACCTGTATATGAAAAAAATATTTATCACAGCTCTTTTTGTGGTATCAATGAAAAACTTAGGGGATACACGTCATTTGGTCAATGGCTGAACAAATTATAGTATATAAATCTGAGGGAATACTATAAAGTAAGAAATGATGAAGGACATGGTTTCAGAAAAATAGGGGAACACTTGTATGAACAAAGTCAAATGAGCAGAGCCAAGAGAACAATCTATACGATAACAGCAATATTGTTAAGCTAATTAACTCTGACAGACTTAGTGGTGGTGGTGGTGTTCATTCATTCATTTGTGTCCAATTCTTCATGACTCCATGGACCATATATGCCAAGCTCTTCTATCCTGCACTATCTCTTGAAGTCTGTCCAAGTTCATGTTTATTGTTTCCATGATGCTATTTATCATCTCATCCTCTGCTGCCCCCTTTGCCTTTTGCCTTCAATCTTTCCCAATATTAGGGTCTTTCCCAATGAGTCCCATCTTCTCATTATGTGACCAAAGCATTTAAGCTTCTGCTTCAGTATTTGACTTTCTGCATTAATTTCTTTAAGTATTGACTGATTTGACATCCTTGCTTGTACAAGGGACTCTTCAAAGTCTTCTCCAGCACTACAATCCCAAAGCATCCATTCTGCAGCACTGAGCTTTCCTTCTGGTCCACTTCTCACGGCTACATATTGCTACTGAATGACTTAGAAACTCTGATCAACACAATGACTAACCACATTTTGAAAGGACTCATCTCATGATTAAACATTCTATCCACACCCCAAAAGAGTACTGATGGATCCAGAACATAGCATATATTCTTCTTTCTTTCTCTTGATTCTCTGATTTCTTGAAATATGGCTACGTGGAAATTTGTTTTGCTTATACATATTTGTCATGGTTTTTGTTTTTCTTGCCTTCACTTCAGGTGAGGAAGGGGGAGAGGTGAAGGAGAGAATTTAGAACTGAAAATGAAATAGAATTGAATTTCAAAAGATTGTAGGAAAAAAGTCAATCAAATTAACTGGTGTGATGTTCATTTTTGGGTCTGAGACTTCTGGTATCAAAGAGTCATTTGAAGTAGCTTGTGAACATCATTAATACATTTTCAATATATCAATATATCAATATTTCACACACATGGAAATATGGTTTTTAGTGGTTTATAAAAATTTAAACCCTAACTTCGCAATGCATTTTTATGAGGCACTTGATTTAATAAGTAGCCTCAGTTTCTTTTAGTGCTGATAGTTTTTAAATAACTTTAGTTGTTAGAGTAAGAGTATTTTGTATCCCCATAGAAGATTTCACTATTCTGGGTCTTCAAAATTCTTGATTAGCAGGGCTACGACAAGCATCTACCTGTCACACAAACATAGCCTCTTGAGTGTGAGTTGGATAACACAGGACTCTTATACTAGCAATTACATCTCTAATTACATTTACAACTCCAGTTCCTATGGTATTTGGGGAGGTGGAGTGTCATTTATTATATTACAGTTTAACCTGGGGGAAATTCAAAGTTGCTTTTTTTTTTGATGGATAATCTTTAAAGACATTAAACAGCACCTATGGTACTCATTCTAAATAATTTACTCTTTTTACTGCTAGATCCCAATTAGTGTGAATAATGAATCCCCTGATGTGGTTGAATGTATTCAAATTAGTACTATTCAAAATTATAATTATGTAAAATATGGTAATTGGTTCCAGCCCAATGGAAATGAGTCTGAATTCAAATAATGAGACTATTTCAGGTAGTTCATTATTTGCACTTATGGGGACTTAGCTATAATTATGTCTGTACTACTGTCTTCAAAACTGTGGTCTCTTCTATAGGTTTTACATATTTGACATTAATGGGTTTTTAGGTGATATTTCTTATCTGAGGAAAACTGCTTTTAAACAGATTCCCTATAATTTCCTGCTATAGTGATTTCTAGCATCGTTGCTGATAACCATGAAGATTGGTCAGGTTAAAATCCTTTTCCACTTCTTGCCTATTTATTTATTCATAGGAATATGGCTACAAATGGAAACTTTAGTTTCATTGGTATTGGAAACTCTCAGATAAGGAAAATTTCTCTACCACTGCATGGTAACATCTTCTCTGCGGCTTATAAGCTTAAGGAGCTTCCTAGGACACTGGTAGGTCAAATGACTTGTCCAGTGTCACACAGCCAGTATATGTCAGAAGTACAGCTTGAGCCCAGGTCTTCCTGGTTTGTATCTACTTTATCCACTATACTATGGCTTTCTCAATCTAATAATCTTTTATTGTTTATTGAATCACAACTCTTCAAAAATAGTTTTTAAAAAAAGCTGCCTTACCATATATACTCTCTTTATCCCAGAGAAACAACCAATTCTTCTGATTTGTATAAGTTAAGTGGTGGTAAATAGTAAAATTCCCTGCTATTTGCCACACTCTGTGAACACTTAATATCAGCTCTCACTTCAACTAATTGGCTGCTCTAATTCTTAAAATAAGTAGCATAATACAGCCAGATGAAATATTTTTGGTACTGGGTCATGGGAGTGATTGTTACTTTTTACCATATCACACATTTCTGTTGTCTTGGTCTAGACCCAGAAGAAATCTAGAGCAACTTTGCCTTCCAGCACATGCAGAGTAATCCAACTCATGAAACAGATTTTGATCAATTTCTTGGCTCAACAATATGCATCCGGTTTGATTTGAAACTGAAAAGCCAAGAAGTGTGAGTCATTGCAATGCAATCTAAAAACTATAGCTCTAAAAAGTTTACTTTCTTTTCATCCTCCTTCTACCCCTTAAATATGGATATCTCTCAGCATGCTGTCCTAGGCCCTGTTCTCTCCCTGCAGTCTTAGTCTCAGTGGTTGCATGCAATCCTATGGATTTCACTTATTACTTTGGTACAGCTGATTCTGAGTATCACAGATTTAGATCCAGAAGGGACCTTCCGGTAATCTAGTCCAATTGCTTCATTTTATAGTAAAGAAAATGAGGCCCAGATTGGTTAAATGACTTGTCCTAGGTCATGTAGGCAGTAAATGGCAAAATTGGGATTTGAGCTAAGGGTATTTTCTGAATCCAGTGAGCTTTCTACTGTTATTATACTTTTTCTCCTAAAGTTATATCCATCCCCAGGCTCTTCCCTTATCTATACTTGGGACAGCCTGCTGGCATCTGGAGCTCAATGTACTCCAAATACCTCATCTTATTCCCTTCAAAATCCCTCTCTACCCAAAATCTCTATTTCTGTTGATGACACCACTGTGCTAGCCACTGAACTCCTGAACTTAATAGTCATTTTTACCTCTTTCTTTTCCCTCACTTTCCATTTTAAAAGAGTTATCAAGTCCTAGCTGGTCCATCTCTGAAATTCCTTTCATTCAGTCCCTTCTTTCTACTCCCATTATAACACCTTGATTTAAGCTATTTTTTCTTCTATAGATATCAGCCTCCTAACTAGTCCTCCTGATTCTAGTTTATCTTCTCTCTGATCCATCTTTTATATCACTGCTCAAGTAATCTTCTTAAGGTTCTATTCTAATTGCATCACTCCATTCCATTACCTATTGAAAGAGGTATTTAGTATTGATTCTGGCATTCAAGACTCTTCACAAATTAGCTTCAGTCTTCTTTTCCAATAACATCATGTCCTATCCTCTTTCACCTAGTCAGTGGTCCAGTCAAAGTGAACTAATTTCTCTCTCCTATAGCCACCTTCCCTTCCACTATCTGTACACCTTTATTCGTATCATGCTCTGTTACGGGCCTCGTTAGAGCTGAGCCCTGTCCTCCTCGGACCTCCAGGCCCAGGAGCCTGCTGAGATAAACTTAGGGCTTTGGGATGTGGGTGGAGCCAGGAGGAGGGGTCTCGCCTTTGTTGCCTCCCTAGCGATTCCATGTCGGACCTGCCTGACCACGTGGAACTTCCAGCTGCCTGACCACGTGGAGTTTCCAGTCTTTGCCTGGACTGCCTGCCCGCAGGGAGCTTTGGGTAGTGCGGGAGGAGAGGGGGAGGAGAGTAGGCGGAGTCAGGGCGGTCCTAGGACCCAGGTGTATTGAGTATTCACCTGTCCTTCACCCACGTAACCAAAGAATGTACCTACGTCACTAACGGTATAAATGTGCTGCTTGCTGAAATAATAAACGGAGTCATTCACCATCTTTTCGGCTTCTGCCCCGTACATTGTCCAGGAGATCAGGTCCTTTGCTTAGGCAGAGGCCTGAGGCTTGGGGGGAACCCCGAGCGTAGTTACGAGGCTTCAGAAGCTCGTAACAATGCTCTATGCTTGTTCTCCATTTCTTAATTTATTGAAATCTCCCCTTTCTTTCAGGCCTAACTCATACACCACTTTCCTCAGGAAGCCTTCCTCGGTTGCCTCAGATGAAACTGTCATCTCTCTCTCTTTGCATTTCTCATAGGACTTTTTCTGAACTGATATGTTCCACTTAGCTCACTCCCCTTCATATCACATTACTTATTCCTCCTGCCTTGCTCTCCCTTACCCTCCCAACCCTCCTTACCCATTTGATTATAAATTCCTTGAGAGCAGTCACCTTCAATCTTGAGTCCTCAGTGCTGACCTCAGCATCTTATAAATATTAGGCTCTTAGTAAATGTTTGTTGAATTTGGCATTTAAAGAGCATTTTTGATATCAGCAAACTGAATTAATATCTTCTTTCATTATCAAGAGTGGTATTTACTGTATAACAGGATGGAACAGTTATATATAGATAGGATATTTGACTATTATTTGAATACAGCAACATCTCTTTTATATGGTAATGATGGGAAGTGAGGTGATCTATATGATTGCTTTTTTCTAGACAACTGATTTGCCTCCTATAAATATACAAATCATTTATTTTAATAATTTATTAGAAATACTTCTAAAGTGAATTAACTACATTTTTCCTCTGCTTCATTAAGCAGAAGACACTTAAAACATTTAAGTTTTTGGATATCTCAAGGTCACCATGATGAATACCAATTTTTGTACTGTGCTGTAATACATTGATGTTCCCAGGGATGGGTGAGGTGTATAAGGCTGTACATGTGAGGACTAAGTAGGTTTAAGCTGTCATATAACTAGAGCTTCTTCCTTCTTTCCTTCCTTCCTTCCTGGACAGAAGTGAAGGTTTCACAAGTAAGTTTGAGAGCCAAAATTATTGTTGGTCGTTTTGTGCACAGTAGAAAGTTTAAAGCCTGAGGCTGACTCCAAGACTGTACTGTGGAATAAAATGTGTGGAATATGTGACAGTTATTTTGCTTTTATGCTCAGAAGCCTATTTTCAAATTTCTAGTTGTGTGACTGTATTATTTATAGGGTTTACAACTAGAAGGGATTGTAGCGATCATTCAGTATAAAGCTTTCATTTTATAGAAAAGGAAACAGAACCTCAGAGAGATTGAAATGATGTGCCCAAAGTAATACAAGTAGTGACAAAAATCAAGATTTTTGTCTTTGGTCCTTAGTTGTCTGATGCCACTATACCAGTTGAGGTTGCCAGAAGCCTGACTACAGAATAATGAGCCATTAATTTACTATGTTAAAATGTATCTGAAACCAACATTGAACAGACATATAAATATTACTGTGTATAAATACCATGGCAAAATACGATTCTCTTTGATTCTAGATTTCTTATCTCCTAATCCAGTCTTATCTGTTATGGATTCTTTATTTTTGCAGCAATTTCAAGATTAATTTCAATAGTATACTTTAATTTCATAATTGATAAAATATATGAATGCATTAAAATCTTTTGAAAAGATCTTTTCCCAAAGGAACAAATTCAAGATGAATTAATGTGTAAAATTAAAGCCATATACAATATGTAATAGAACCTACTTCCCTGGGTTGGTATGGGGGTCGAATGAGATGATATTTGAAATACACTTATTCCAGCATCTGGTATATACTTGATACTTAATAAATGCTTGTTTTCTCCCTTTTATTTGGATTGTTTCTCTCTCTCTCTCTCTCTCTCTCTCTCTCTCTCTCTCTCTCTCTCTCTCTCTCTCTCTCTCATATTATTGGTATATGGAAGTGCCTGTAAGGAAGCTCCCTCTATCAATTCAAATCATCACCTTCTTTGCAAAATTATATAGTTTTAGAGTTGCCTGAGGAACTTATACACACACACCATATTTATGTATGTGTATTATATACATGTACAAGTGTATGCACATTAACCCCACATGATACATGTATATATATATATATATATATATATAAAAATAATAAATGTTTTAAAAGTCATTGTAATCAAAAAAAGTTGAGTTCTTTTGTATATCCTATGACAGCCATTGTTGCTAATTACATTCACATATAAGAGATCAACAAGTTAATTGATCAAATAAGGAATATTATTTAATGCAAAGCTTAAGGACTAGATTGCATTGTCAATTTTATAGAAGAAGAAAGGTATGCATGCACCTTGAGGGTGAAGTTTTGATTCTAACTGCTTCTAACAGTCATCACTCTTAAATTAACCATTTGGGGTAGATTACATCATTGCCCTTGAGAGGTTTTGATTTAGTTCCTGGATTCATCCCTCTTCAAGTGATGAAGAAAATTAATGCCCTTCAGATTGTCCTCAGTTTAGACTCATGTTTTCAGATTTATGGTACTGTAGGAATGAACCAATTTATTTATTTAAACATGATATTGACGTCAGATTGGACATTTAAGTGGAAGGAAGACAGACAGGACCTGGAAAGGATTTAAATCATCACTAACCCCTGATCTGTGTTCTCATATTATATGCTTGGCATATAAAACAGAATGCCTTTGGTCCTATCTTAGAGGCAATTCAATTAAAACATTTATTGGGCTAAACGCTAGACACTGTGATACAAAGACAAAAATAAAACCGAAAGCTTATATTCTAATGGAAGGAGGGAAACAACATGGACACACATAGGTCATTACAAAATTCATCGTGTCCCCAAAGTCTTAGTGCAGTTTATGACTATTAAAACTAATGAAGCTTAAAACTGCGCTAAGACTTTTGTGATGCTCCATGTATACAAGGTAAATACAAAATTCTTTCAATTGGTGGGGGTAGGGAGGTGGTTACAAACAAAAGGAGATCAGGAAAGATGTCCAAAAGACTGATTTTGAATAAAGTTAGGGATTCCATGAGGCAGAGTTGAAGAGAGAGAACATTCAAAGGCAAGGGGTCAGGCCTGTTCAAAGATCAGGAGACAGGAGATGGCATGATCTATACAGGGAGCAGCAAATAGGGCAGTCTGGAACATAAGAGTGTGTGGAGGTAATTATGTGAGATAAGTGTGTAAAGGAAGGCAGCTAGATGGCATTTTGCCAGACCTGGAGTCAGGAAGACTCCTCTTCCCTAGTTCAAATCCAGCCTCAGACACTTACTAGTTGTGTGACCCTGGGCAAGTCACTTAATCCTCTTTACCTCAGTTTCCTTATCTGTAAAATGAGCTGGAGAAGGAAATGAAAAACCACTTTAGTATCTTCATCAAGAAAATCCCAAGAGGGGTCATGAAGAGTGAGACACTACTGAAAAATGACAAAACAAGTCTATAAAGACAGGAGAAGACAAAATCTGTTTAATCTTCCTTGTATATGATTAAACAGAACCTAAGACTGTGTAATGAAAAAAATTTTTGAGGGAAAATTAACACATGCTAGGTTCATTTGGATTCCTAACTTTTGTATGGTTATAGATATTTTTTGAAGAAAGAAGTAGGCAGAGCTGGCCCATGAGGAGAAATAAATGGTTGCCTCTACGTACTGCTCCAGTGATTTTCTTCACTGTTTAATAACCAATGTCTATCAGCTGTTTCCCCTAGCAGTGGGGACTGATTTCTGAAATGATGACTATATAGGCAATAGGTTTTTCCCCCTACCATGAACAGATAAAATGTCCCTGTTTAGGGGGACCAATGGTATTTTTCCATCTTGAATGGGCTGATAGTAGCGTTTAGGGATCTTTTGTGGGTGATCACAGTTACTCTGTGTAAGATATATGGCATCAAACTCAAAAGATATGTCCTGAAGGTACTGTGGAAGAGAGAGGAATACTGGAATCAGAATCAGAAGAGACCATTAGCACTAGACTATCTGTGTGACTTGAATATGATTTTATCTTTCCCGTATTCAGTTTCCTCATTTGTTACATGTGTATAATAATGTTTATACTATCTCACAAGAGTGTTGTCAGGAAAGTGCTTTGTGAGTCTTTAAGTACTGACATTTAAAGAGAACCTTTGACATTGTGATGGACCTATATTATTAATTATTCCAAAACCATTGTAGTTCCATAATCTGTTACTCTATTTATCTAATTCATTTTGTCCTTCATTTACATTTCTAACCGATTCAATCTCTGATTGGATATCACAAATTTATCATTCTGAATGATGGGTGGAGTATGGATGGATGGATGGATGGATGAAGGAATATCACAAATTTATCATCCATTGTATAAAATAGCACAATCTTTAACTTGTGCTAAAATTATTTCATTCAAGCCCCCAGGGTGGTGCCTATTTGTCTGATATTTAGTGACCAAGCCTACAGTCAACTTCTCCACGTCCTTCATGGTTGTATATTTTAATCTCATGAACAAAGTCTATGTTATTTTCCTACTAAAGAAGTCCTCGTTGCTCCCTAATGCTACTAGGATAAAAAAAAATCTAACTCACTTTTATAGTTAGTACCTTTCACAGCATATCTCCAGCTTACCTTTGTCTTTCATCTACTCTGTGATAGAGCCAAGCTTTTCTACTTGTGTCTTCATACATGACATCCTGTTGCCCACGAGTGCCATTACACAGCCATACCCCACCTCCTCATGAAGACATTTTCTTATCTCACCCTCTCCCAGTTGTTAGTGCTTCTCCCTCCAAATTACCTGCATTTACATTTGTGTGTGTGTGGTTGTTGTTGTGTGTCCTTCGTTCTTGAAGAGGACCATGACATGCAAGTGAATTAGATTTAAGTGAGGGAGGGCTGTGCAAAGTCACCAGCCTCACTTTCTTCTCCAGAGCCATCTGGGTCTAGTGGCAAGATATAGATCAGGATGGCCCTGGATACTACAGATACTATGTGGCACTCTACTATGTTGTAGCTATAGTATCTACTATATACAGTAGATGTATATTATACCTATATATACTATATGAGACATATATATGTATATACACAAACGATAAGTAGGTACTATATGTCTTTATATATTATCTACTTAGATATGCATATGTTTCCCCAATAAAATATAAGCTACATGTGATCATGGACTTTTTCATTTTTAATCTATATATCTCTGCTTACTAGAGTGCCTAGCACTGAGATACTTAAATTCTTGTTGATTGGCCAATTGAATAGCTATTTGCTAATCTACTTCTTTATTTTCTACTCTGCTAAAAAAAATTAGTTTCTTCATGTCCCTGTGGTTTTTCTGAATTACACAGCTATGCCTCATTGCCATCATTTGCCTTGCTTTGTCGGAGTTAGAAAGATCTGGCTTCAAATCCTAGTCCAGATACTTACTAGTTGTGGGACCCTGAGCAAGTTGCTTAATCTCTTTCAGCCCTATTTTCCTTATCTGTAAAATTATGGAGTTGAACTTGATGGCTTCTGAGAACCCACTCAGCTCTAGATATTTTGATCCTATGATAGTTTCCTCTGCTCACCTTGCTAAGGTTACCCCACTGTAGTTGGAAAGCAAATACCATCAATCAAACCCTGGGAAAACTGCCTTTAGGATGCCTTATCAGGCATTGTCATTAAAAAAAAAATTGTTCCCTGGAAGGAACTGGAAGTGTTGATTTATGTGATTTATATTTTGGGATATTTTTGTTTTGATAAATTATCCTCAAATATATCTCTGATATCATAAATAATTTTCCTCCAATGATGCAGATTGAAATCCATCCTGTATGATTCACATCCATATCTTCCTCAACATTCACCACAAAGGGTCCATCTAACACCCTGGGGGCCTTCCTCACTTTCTCCTGATGTTGTGTGGGCACTGACTGAGGCTGTCTATTTGTCATGCTTCATTTTTGCCACATGACCAGCCCATCTTCTCTTCCTAATATACAATTCCTTTTTTTAAAAAAATATGCTTTATTTATTTATTCATTTTTTAAAAAAGTTTGTGTTTCAGAGTCTCTTTCTCTAGCCCCTCTTCCACTCATTGAGAAAGCAAGCAATAGGATATCAATTATACATGTGAAGTCAAGTAAAGCCTAATATATGCTTCTATGAAGACATCCTTTACTCCTGTTCTTCTTTGGAGATCCCCTTTGGTTATATGTTGAAATCTGCTCATGCCCACTGCTTTTCTCTTCATTGCTGCCTTCAGCTTGATATGAATTTCTGTTTCTTCAGAGACTTGTTTTCCACATTTTGTGGTTCATATATTGTAACAATCATAAAAGCTGACACAGCACCGAAAGGTTTACATGGCACTGTGCAAACATTATTTTATTGGATCCTCTCAGCAACCCTGTAAAGTGGGCATTATGGGTATCCCAGTTTTACAGATGAAGAAGCAGAAGCTATAAAGTGTTAAATGACTTGTCCAAGGAAACACAGCTAGGTCACATTGTGTACCATTATGTCAAGCTATATCTCTGTTTTATAGCATATGCCTGAGTAATGGCCCTGCTACTTCCAGTTACGTCTAGTTGCTTATATTAAAAGCTACCTGGAAATCATAGTTGCCTTTAGCCCAACTTGCACTCAATTGGATGCAGCCTATCACTGCCATTATGGACACATTTAGCAAGTTTTCTTTGGACTCCTTTTTCTAGGTTGTTGTTGTTTTGGCTTACATTTTCCTAGATTACGTGTCTTAGCAGCAACAAAACTGAGTTCAAGCATCTTACCTCTTGAGGAGGCAGGGTGGCCAAGAGGGAAGAGTACTAAGCCTAGGGGCTCTTTTCTTCTTTCACCAAGTTATCCCGGCAAGTCATTTAAGCTTTATCAACTTCTATTACCTATCTATGCTAGAAGGATATAACAGCATTAGAATAAAATTAGATGATATATGAAAGTTTTAAAAGAAAAAGTATAATGTATCCTTTAAAAAGTTAGATTAATTATGATTTTGAATATTTTTGAGTCGGTGTCATCTTTAAGGAATTGCTCCCCATGGTTTTCATCCTGAGCTGATGATTTCTGTGCCGGGCAGTGTGCTGATTCCCTGATGCCTTTTCTTAGAAGCAGAAACACTTTGGAGAATTACTGCCATGGGAACCTCTCAAGTGGGTAGTCAGTGTAGGTATAAAACATGAACTTAGCTTCTCTGTACTCCTCCTGAGGAGACTGCATTCCTTCTAGTTTGCTTGCTTTCTCTTGGGAGAAAGGAGTAGTTGTCACTGAGATTTCTCCAGAAATGCCAATCTGATTGTGGCTGATCAAGCAGTAGAGAGAGCTTCATGAAGCACATAGAATTCAAGAGGGTAAGCCAGTCAGGTAGTATTGTTGCTTGTCCTTCACTCTTGAAGAGGACCATGGCATCGGGGAGATGATGCCATGACTTGCAGTTGACTGATTTGAGTGAGGGAGGGCTGTGCAAAGTCACCAGCCTCACTTTCTCCTCCAAAACCAACTGGGTCCAGTGGCTAGATATAGATCAGCAAAACTAGAGAAGCCAGTCAGGTAGGACTACTTCTGAATACATATAAACGAGTGAGCTAAACATTATCTGTAATTTTCAAACCTAATCCTCCAAATTGGACATGTGAGACCACATAAAGTAGTATATTTTCAAAACATACCATCATCACCATTTGACAGTACTTAGTTAAAAGCATTATCTGGTGATCATAGTTTAGAATCACATGATTTAGAATCAAATGATCCCTGAGTGTGAGGGGACTTCTACGGCTGTCTAGTGTAGCCCGTAGATGAATAAGCATTTTCTCTGTGATATTCTCAGTGAATGGTTGGTTGAAGGTTCCAGAGAGAACTAAACTCATTACTTCACAAATCGATTTCTTCTGCTTTGAAGAGCCCTGATTGTTAGGAAGGGAGGTTCCCTCCCCCCAACATTGAACCTAAATCTGTCAATCTGTAACTGTCACCCATTGTTCCTAGTTCTCCTCTCTCAGGCCAAGCAGCCCAAATCTAACTCCTTTCACATGGCAGTCTTTAAATATTTGGAGACAATTTCCACCTCCCTTATTCTCCTGCCCAAGTCTTCCCTTTTCTAGCTATTTCCTGTTCCTTTAAGTGATTCTCATGCCTCATAATCTTGAGGACTTTCTTTGCACAACTTTGTTCCACTTAATGCCTATATTTTGGGCCCTCCTGCTTTAGAGTGAATGTCAAGGGTAGCTGTTTCTCTTTGGAACAGCAATTCTTCCCCTCCCAGCTTGATTGTTTTTAATCTAATCAAAGGGGCCATCCCTTGATTCACTTCTTTTTTGTGGAGGGGAGAAGGGAAAACAATTGGGGTTATGTGACTTGCCCAAGGTCACACAGCTAGTAAATGTGTCAAGTGTCTGAGGACATATTTGAACTCAGGTCATCCTGACTCCAGGGCAGTGCTCTACTCACTGCACCACCTGGCTGCCCCTGATTCACTTCTTAAAGAGGTCTATTCACTGAATGGGTGCTACCTCACCCTAAGTAAATACCTGAAAAAACCTTAGCCTAAAAGGGCCAGGGCCTCCCATTGCATCCTGGGCCATCTCCAGTTGTCCTGATGAATATCTGGTCACTGGACCCAGATGGCTCTGGAGGAGAAAGTGAGGCTGGTGACCTTGCACAGACCTCCATCACTCAGATCAAAGTGAACTGCAAGTCATGTCATCATTTCCCTGATGTCATGGTCCTCTTTGAAAAATGAAGGACAAATACAACAACAACCTGACTCATTTAAATCCAATTCACACACAAGTCAAGAAATCATTCTATCATGTTATTGGCCCATTCAAAAACAAAGGACCTACCGCAACAACAATGGCGTAATTGCCCTCCTTGGGACAATCTCAAGATAATCAATGTCCTTCCTAAGTGTGATGCCATTCAGTACCCACGTGTGTTCTGACCAGGGCCAAGGCATTTCTTTTGCTCCCCACTGCAGAGGAGATAACAAATAACTTGGCATTTGGGTTCTCCACAAGCTAGTTGGCACCTGTCCTTTCTTGTCCCTTCATAAGTTCTACATTCCAGCCAAAGTCAATTGCCAGCCATTCCACCAACTAGATACTGCATCTCCTGCCTTCATTTACCTGCAGTATGCAACATGTCTGCAAAGCCCTGTCTCCTTATCTTTCTCTCTTTTTATCCTTGTCTTCCCTCATGGCACCTCAAATGCCACCTCCTCCAAGAAGCCTTCTTTGTTTCCATCAAAGGTTAATATTCTGTAATTTCCCCTTTATGATACTTATTTGTGTTTATGTTTTATTCTCTCAAAAGAACACAAGCTTTTTTAGGGTGGTAACTTTAATTTTTGCCTTTATTTCTTCAGGCCCCATCATGGGGGTCTTACATATTGTAGGTGATTAATATATGTTTGTTAAATTTAATTAAACTAATAATGCTTAGAAATTGTTAGATTGGTATGTAAAAAGAAATTCTCATATGTTCTGTATAACATATTGTTCTATGGGATGTTGTGTATGTTCTTCACACAAGACATTCCCTCTTCTGACTCTTTGCCTCTGAATAAGCCGTCCCTCCAGCTGGGAGTGTACTCTCTCACTTCCACATCTTAGAACCCCTAATTTCCTTAAAAATTTAGTTCCTACATGAGGTCTTTCCTGACTTACTGGCTGCTAGTGGTCTCCTCTGTCCCCCAAATTACCTTGGGTATATTATTGTATATATTTATAAATGGACAAGTCATCTCCTCTGATGGAATGTAATCTCCATGAAGACAGAGGCTGTTTTTATTTTTGCCTTTGTGGCCTGCAGCACCTAGCATGATGCCCGGCACATAGTAAATACTTAAGAAATAACTCATAGTTGGCTACATCATAACATGTTCCCTGATACTTTGTTGAAATGTGTCCCCATGCTTGCTTGAATTTGGCACTAATGTATCAGCACAGCTCGGACCAGATGCTTTTGGAATATTGCTCATCAATCACCCTCATTCTTTACTCTTTGGGCCAACATAGAATGGCATGACTCTTAAATTCCCTCAAAAACCCAACAATGTTAGAAGAAGGGAGAATTGGAAGTATAGTCCCAAGCCCTTTCTGAATTCTGAGCCAAAGAATGAAGATCTACTGAGCAAACGTATCAAAGCCTCTAACCTAGGCTCACCAGTGGCACCATTTCTATTACATGCTAAGGAAGAAGCTGATAGTGAAAAGAGCACTATGGCTGAAGCCAGATAATGTAGTTAAAAAGCCTGATGCTGCTTCACATCAGCTAGCTTGGTGACTGGAAGCTAGCCATTTAACTCCTTAAGGTCCATTTCTTCGTCTGTAATAATCACTCCTCTATCTCTACCTCCTGGGGTTGTAAATATCCGGAAAGCCTAAAACATTTTGTAAACTGGCCAGTCTCCTGCTACATTTTATCTTCCTTCCTCCACTATGTGGCAGGCAAGTCTTGCAGATCCAGCAGTTATCAAGTATTTTCCAAGGCACAGGGGTGAACTTTTGTAGGAAGTAGCAGTTTCTGAGATTAATTAAATGGAAATGTATTGCCAAAAATGACTGTTCTTTGATTTTCTTGGCTGGAGAGATACAAATGAGTTAACATCTGAATAAACAACAAAAATAAATATCTGAATTTGATTTTTGATATGCCACAAAGATTTGAAGGAGGCAGAGTGGAGGTATTTTATCTTGTCATTCTTTGTTAAGTTGGTAGCATTTGTGGAACTGAAAGATCGATGGGCACCTGAGAAGCAGGTACTCTAATGCCAGGGAGAAATGAAATAAAGCAGACACTCCATTGGTGGCGTCATACTTATCATTCCCAAATTCTGAAGTAGCCAAACTAGATTAAGATATAAACTTGCAACAAAATAAATGGAAATACAATACAACACATATACTTGTAATTTATTGTTTTCTAAGTCAATATGCAGCATCAGGGATTTTTTCTATTTAAGTTTGACACCACTGCAGTGTATCTAGCTGTTTCCAGTTATAATCATTGTATCACTCCCTCCCTCCCTCCTTCCTTCCCTTCCTCCCTCCCTTCCTCCCTCCCTTCTTCCCTCCCTTCCTCCCTTCCTTCCTTCCTTCCTCTTTTGTCTGTCTCTTGTCTCTCTGTCTCTGCTTCTCTCTCTCTCTCTCTCTCTCTCTCTCTCTCTCTCTCTCTCTCATACACACACACACAAACATACATACATGAGAGATACACACATATACATGCATGGTGTCCCAAACTTCTTAGTGAAGTTTACTTTCATCAATTTCATGTGTGTGTGTGTGTGTGTGTGTGTGTGTGTGTGCGATGGTACTTAAGTTGCTATGTTTAGCATCACATATCATTTTTTTTCCTCTAAGAAATTATTCATGCTATATGGATGTGAGGCTTCTTGATAGTCCATAATAGTATGTCAAATTCAAACTGGAGTGAGGGGGCACTAAACTATACATAAAAATCCCTGAAGTTGCCACATATTTGCTTTATCTATATTTTGCTGCATTTTATTTATTTTGTTAAATATTTCCCAGTTACATCTAATCTAGTTTGGACTATGGTCAAGAGTGTTGTGGGCCACATGGAGCCAGTTGACTGCATGTTTGACATCTCTGGTCTACAATAGTTTAACCTCCCTAGGTTCTTATTTTAAACCATGTTTTCCAAGATATTTTTCATGATCCTTAAATAACTTTTAAGAAACCTAGGGTCTCTCCAGTGTTAAACTTTCTGTAGGAATTTTTTCAATATGTCCAGGATATATAATATGATATGTGATATAATTACCCTGTTAATATGATGTTGTAAGAATATTTTCCCCAAGCCACACCCAACTTGTTATACAGACATATTTTAATACTCACCAAAATGAAAAAAAATGAAATAAAATTTCAGAATGTTATCATATTTTAGAAAGTTGGCATTGGTACCCTTGACTAACATATACTTGGAGCTATATTCTTGAGATCTATGGACTAGTCCTTGGAAATAAGTTAGCATGATGAAAGAGGTAACTTGGTATAGTGGCTAGAATGGTAGAATTGGAAGTCAGGAAGACCAGGGTTCAAATTCTGCCTCTTGAGATTGACTCGTCATGCAGATATAGTCAAATTGCTAAACCTCTCTGAACCACAGTCACTTATCTATAAAGCGGGGCTAAGTAATACCAGTAGCATTTGTCTTATAGCATTGTTATGCGGATCAAATGTAAAGCACTATACATGTTATATTCTTATATACCAATATATAAATGTTTATTTACATTTGAAAGTTACCTCATTTAATTTGAGGTAAACTGCTTTATTATTATTATTTCCTCATTGCCATACATTCGAATGTTATTGGAAAATATGTTTAGTTTTGACCCCCAAATTATAGTTTCAACCAATAACTATTATCCTGGTTCATTAAAATTACCTAAATTCCAATATTATTCCCATGAAATAATTTAATTTTCACTGGAAAAAATCTGGCAGTTACGCCATAGTACTAGAAAAAGTGTTGAGGCTTAAAAGCAAAATCTTCTATCATGCTCTTTAGTCAACATTTCTCTATTTGCTTTTGTATAATAAAACTTTCATTTTATTGTGGCATTATTTGATATGATTTGAGCTCTAAAATAGCTCCTGCCTACTCACGAAAATTTGCTGCTTTTCCTACACATAAGCTATACAGTGCCAGACAATTTCAGGTATTTTATCAATTAAATTTGAGAACTAATCAGTCCACATTCATAATTCTCGCCCAGGCAGTATTTGTGCTGAGCCAAAGCTAATGCTGAAACCTTCTTAAATAAACAAAGTCTCCTGCAGCCTTTTGTATTCCCTTTTCCTTTGAAACACTGAGAAGAGGTGGATCTGTTGTTCATAGTGACAGCCAAAGGCTTTTCATGAGTGTTAAAGTGAATGCATATTGGTTCTTTTTTTTTTCTGTTCATTGCCATCTATTAAAAAAATCCAATCCCACAGCATTGCCTGCAAGGTTGACAAGGTGATAAAAGGGAGATTTCTTTAAAATTTGGTAAGCACAGTGCCAAATATATGCCTAAGTATTACTTTCTGTCATAAGACAGCACTTTTCCTTCAAAGACATCAGCATATCTTTGATACTAAAGCTAAGAGGCATTTGAAAGGACAGCTCTTTGGGATCATGCTTAGTCCACTGTGATTTTGAAATTCATAAATTCATTGCCTTCAGAAATCCTAAGGAATGCCTCTGGCTATGGATTAATAATAGTTGATCCAACTGATAAGAAGACCTGAATGCATTTAGTATGAGGCTTATACATTAATTTAAGGCTATTGTGACAATAGATTCTTTTTCTTCCCTGATGAGATGATTTTCATTATTCTTTAAAAACTTTTTATAGGACATATCCTTTTGTTTCCTGTATATAGGGCTGAGGCTTCTAGGTAATCCATAAGCCTTTGGCTTCTTTCCTTTCCCCATTACAAATTATATTTTCCCTTTTGCTCATCATCAGTTTTCATCATTGAGTATCAAGGTACCTGTTGACTTGGTTTGCAGGATATTGTCAAGCTTTTCATTAAATTTCTCTCTTTATTCCTTGAAACAGATTTTAATGTATAAAATGGAATGATCCTGTGGCTTATTATAAGCAGTATAAGTCAAGATGGCCTGGCATTTCAGGAAATTACATTGCAATGAAACAAACTCTTCCCATTCTTTTGCCTTCTGGAGTACAGCCTATGAGCCATCCTTCCAGTTTGCAACTTCTCTGTACATTCTTATTGAACTTGTTACCAGAATGTCGTATGGATGTGGTTCACCTTCTCCCACAGTATATCAAGCACCAAAAATGCAGATTCTGTATCTGTGTGACCTTTCTGCTAAAGATTGCTTAAGAATGGAATGAAGTCATTGGGTCTGAACTGGAAAAGATCTAACAATCTGGATTTGGCAAGATAGTTGCCTATCCAGCTTTATTCCAAACATCAACTTATCCACATGCCCACCAGCAGCTGCAGAAAAAACTAATATAGTTTGCAAGGCCCCTGAACTTCTATTATTAGATTTTGTTTTATGTACAATCTTCAAGTTCAATTATAGTGTTGTTTTTGTTCAGTCATTTCAGTCATGCCTGACTCTTCATCACCCTATTTGGGGTTTTCTTGGCAAAGATAATAGAATGGTTTGCCATTTTCTTCTCCAGATCATTTTAAAGATGAGGAAACAAAGGCTAACAGTATTAAGTGACTTGTCTAGGGGTCACACAGCTAGTAAATATCTGAGCCAGATTTTAACTCAGGAAAGTGAGCCTATCTGATTCCAGGCCCACTGTACTGTGCCACCTAGCTCCTTGAATTATAGTACCATTTTCAGTTATAATGCCAGCATGTAAAATGATGTTTATGGTTGTCTAAAAATATAATTTTTAGGACTCGCTGACTCCCTCTCTCTTTAAAAAAAACATTATTTTATTTTTCTATTCTACCTCCTTCTTGTCCTTGGCATAACAATCAAATCAACAGTACCATTGCTTTTGGAAAAGATGTATCAGTTGTCTCTCTTATGGATCAACTTACCATCCCTGTGACTTCACAGACCAAAACTCCTTTCCCTGGCCACCATTCCCTTAAGCCAGTTGACTCCACTATTAGAATGTAGGCTTTTTCAGACCAGAGACTTTTGTATCTGTGTCCTCAGCACTTAGTATAGTTCCTGGTTGTAAATACTTTATAAAACGGTTTTCATTCAAATATTCATTCACTTGGTTACTCTCACTGGTGACCAAGTTGAATGGGGTGTGGCCCGTTTTGCATTTTTATCTGTTTCATGCATAATTGTGGAATTCATCCTATAGTGGACAACCTCCTGACAATGTCTCTCTGTACTAAACTAGAATTGTCCTTGGATAATAAGGTTTGGTAACATTCTGCACCAGTGGAGAGAGTACCAGCACTGATGATATCATGAAGTTCGTATTTTCTTACTTAATCATGAGAAGATAATAATTTTTCATTTGTAGTTTGGAGAGGATTTGAGTAAGGCCTAGTGGAGACTCATTCCCGTAGCATTACTGGCCTCTAGTGGCACCATTGAGGAATAACATTTCTGCAGTAAGTTTTAGGTCTGAGGGAAACAAACCTACCCAAGAATTCTATGTAATAATTGGACTTAAAATCTACTAATTAAGTCTTAGAAAGTTTCCATAAGTATATTGAATACAATATTAGGGACATGTTTTTAAAAAGAATATATGCAATTTAAAATTATCAATATAAGTTAAAATGTAACCAAACAGTGGAACATAAGATACTTCAGGTTCATGAAGCCCAATAAGGCTCTTTGATTCTGATTGAGTTGCCTGCTTTATTATTTTGAAAAGTCATTGCATTTCAAAGTGGAAACAAATTAAACAAAGACTTAGAGAATCAGTAAATTTTTTAGAAAGCAAATTCAAGTCTTTACCAAAGATGTCTTTTTGAAATATCTGCCTGTTAAACTCAAGGAGGTATTATGGCACAGTGTATAGAGTGGTGGACTTGGAATGAGAGAAATCAGGGTCAAATCTCACATTATTAACTGGTGGGATACTGGGCAAATCAGTTCAACTGTCTTAATTTGGTTTCTTTATCTACAAGTAGGAGTATTATTAATACCAGCCTCACATGGATGGTTGTGAGGATCAAGATGAGGCAATGTATATAAAGTATATTAAAGATTGAAATAAATGTCAATCGATCAGTAAACATTTACAAAATACCTACTGTGTGCCAGGTGCTGCGCTAAGCACTGAAGATACAAACAAAGGCAAAAGGTAGCTCCTACAGCTTATAGTGGGGGAGAAAACACACAAACATATACAAAGCAAGCTGTATACAGGAAAAATGAGAAATAATTAACAGCAGAAAGACGAGTTAGGTAAGCCTTCTAACAAACAATGGCATTTTAGTTGGGACTTGAAGGAAGCCAGGGAGGTCAGTAGGTGGAGCAAAGGAAAGAAAGCATTCCTTGTGTGGGGGAAATGGAGTGTTTTATTTGTGGAACAGCCAGGAGGCCAGTCACTGGATTGAAGAGCACCCATAGAAGAGTAAGGTGTAAGAAGCCTGGAAAAGTAGGAGAGGGCTAGGTTGTAAAGGACTTTGAATGAGAAACAGGATTTTGTATTTGGTCCTGAGGCGATCCTCCAGCCCCTGGAGTTTGGTGAGTGAGTGAGTGAGTGAGTGTGTGTGTGTGTGTGTGTGTGTGTGTGTGCATGCCATGATTAGACCTGTGCTTTAGGAAAATCACTTTAGTAGCTGAATGGAAGATTAATTGGAGTGGAGAGAGAATTGAGGTAGGCAGACCCACCTGCAGGCACCAGAATGGTGGCAGTGTCAGAGGAGAGAAGGGGTTAATTAGGGAGATATTGCAAAGATGAACTCAACAGATCTTGGCAACAGATTGGTTATGGGGTGGGGGTAGAGACAGTGAGGAGTCTAGGATGACTTCTAAGTTCTAAGTCTGAGGGACTGGAAGGATGTTGGTGCCCTCTACAGTAGGGAAGGTAGGAGGGGTGGAGGTTTTAATGGGTAAGATAATGAGTTCCATTTTGGATATATTGAGTTTAAGATGTCTACCAGGCATTCAGTTTAAGATGTCCAAAAGGCAGTTCAAGATACAAGGTTTGAAGTTTGGGACAGGAGAAGTAGATTTGAGAATCATCAGTATAGAGATGGTAATTAAATTCACGGCAGCTGATGTGATTATCAAGTCAAATAGTATAGACTCTATACTATACTATACAGGGAGAAGAGAAGAACACCGAGGACAGAACTCTGAGAGAGGATATGACAAAGGAGTCAGAGAAGGAGTGGTCAGATAGGTAGGAGGAGAACCAATTTTGTTGTACTGAAGAGTTATGAATGTTTAATAAACCTGGAGTAGTAATGTTTAATAAACCTGGAAAGATATATTGGAGCCAGTAAATGCTAAGCAAGGAAATCTGTCTTTGTCTTAGGAGGCAACTCTTTTAGTAGGGGAATGACCTGGTTAGACCTCACTTTATGAATACTGATTTGAGAGATTTGTGTAGAGGATAGATTTGAGAAGAGAATCTGTAGCCAGGGAGACCAATTAGTTGGTTACACAACAGTCCATGTGAAGGTAGATAACTTCAATTGGGGTGGTTGTGGTGTGAATGGAGAGAAGGGATGAGAGAATTGTGGAGGCTGAACTGACAATTGGTTGGACATGGGAATGAGCAAGAGTGAAGAACTGAAAATTACTCTTAGGTTGTGAGCATGAATAACCGGATGAATGGTGATGTTCTCAATGGAAATGGAAAACTTGGAGAAGGGATTGGTTTAGTAGGAAAAAAATGTGTCTTGTTTTAGACATTTGAATTTGAGATGCCTCAGATAAAGATGTCCAGCAAGCAGCTAGAGATGCCAGGCTAGATATGTAGATATGAGCATCAATCTATGGAAACTGATAAGATCACTTAGAGAAATTGTGTAGAGGAAGAAGAGGAAAGGGTCCTAGACAGAAACCTGAGGCAGCTCCACACATAAGGGAGTGGGACACTGATTGATGGTTCAGCAAAGGAGAGTGAGAAGCAGAGATCAGACATGTAGAAAGAGAAAAATGACAAAGCTGTGGTACCAAGGGAGAGTGTTTAGGAGGAGGGAGTGATCAATAGTGTCAAATGCTGCAGAAACGTCAAGAAGAATGAAGACTGAGAGGTCATCAAATTTAACAATAAAGAGATAATTGATAACATTGGAGGGAGGAATTTCATTTGAGTAGTATTGACAGAAACCAGATTACAAGTGGTTGTGAAGTTAGTAGGAAGTGAGAAAGTGGAGGTGAGTATAGACAAATGATACAGGATCCCTGTCAGGCCATTTATCATCCAATAGAGACCTAATACAATGGACAATGGCATGACAAGACAAATGTTAATAACTCTTAATCTCTAATACTTCAATGTCCTGTAAGGACCAGAATGGTAAAGGAAGAAGGAAGAATAGGAGGGAAGAAAGGAGGGAAGAAAGTAAAGGGAATGGAAAAAAAGGGAGGGGGAGGGAAGGAAGGTAGAGGGAGGCAAAGGGAGGGAGATGGGAAGAGAGGGAAAGAAAGAAAGAAGAAATGAGAGAGAAGAAGGAATGAGGGAAGGGAAGGAAAGAAGGAACTTGAGAACAAGGAAGAAGGGAAGGAAGGAAAGAAGCAGGAAGGAAGGAGGAAGGAAACAAGTATTTATTTAGCACCTACTGTGTGCCAGGTCAGGGCAGCTGGGTGGTGCAGTGGATAGAGTGCTGGACCTGAAGTTAGGAAGACTCATCTTCATGAGTTCAAATCTGGCCTCAGACACTTACTAGCTATGAGACCCTATAAGTCACATAACCCTGTTTGACTCAGTTTCCTCATCTGTAAAATGAGCTAGAGAAGGAAATTGCAAACCACTCCAGTATGTTTGCCAAGAATACCCCAAAATGGGGTGATGAAGAGTTGGGCATGACTGAAATAACTGAAACAATATGCCGGGTACTGTGCTAAGCACTTTACAAATATTATCTCATTCGAATAGGCAGCCTTTCTTAGTGATTGCAGATGCTTGACTCATATATTTTGATTATAGGTTACTCTTTTATCTTAATTCAGGGAAAAAAAAAACACCTTTAATCAGAAAAGAGGGTTGAAGACTACAGAATACTCCAATTATTATAAACATATTTCATCAAAAGAAGACTCCATGGAAAAAATAGCTGGGTCAGAAGTCAGAAGTCCTGGGTTCACATTTCAGCTCTGCCACTAATACAACTTTGGACAAATCTCATAACAGTTCTAGACCTCCCTCGACTTCCTCTTCTGTAAAATTCAGGGATGGGACTAGATCAGGGGTAGGGAATCTGTGGCTTTGAGGTCACATGTGGCCTTGTAAGTCCTCAGGTGTGATCTTTTGACTGAGTCCGAGATTTATGGAAGAAATCCTTTTATTATGCGGATTTGTTCCATATTCTGTACTAAGCAGATTCAGTCAAAGGGCTGCACTTGAGCTCCTAGAGGACCACATGTGGCTTCAAGGCCACAGGCTCCCCAGTCCTAGACTAGGTCATCTCTAACATCCCTTCCAGTTCTAAGCCTATGATCCTATGACTCCCCTGTAATTTGGCAACACATGTTTACTAAGTATTTAATCTCTGCCAGTCACTGTGCTAAGCACATCATGCCACTATTTATTAGCTTTTAACTTCGTTTGCATAATTAAATGTGTGATTAACCATCAGGCACTTTTAATCTTTTTCCTTTCTTTTTGGGCATTCAGTTCCTGCATTGTATTGTGTTCTTGTCAGCATATTCAGATCGAAGCAGTTCGGTATATATTAATATAAAGAGCAATGTGGTATGGAGACCTGACCTCCAAAACAGGAAGGCCTGAATTCAAGTCCCACATCTGACTCATACTGGCTGTGTTAGCCCTGGACAAGTTACTTAATCTCTCAATGCTCTAGGTAACTCTCTGAGACTTTAAGTTGCAGAAAAGGTATAAATTGGCATTGGAGTTTCCTCTCCTGGAAATATTTATGTAGGTGAAACCACAGATTCCGTCCAAATCTCTAATATTAAGTTATCTAAATAACCAAAAGGCACTGAAGATTTTGGTATTATAATACTGCTGGTATGAATTTATTTCAAAGGTATATAATTGTCCTTCTACTTACAAATTCTTTCCTATAAAGCAGAGAGACAGAATTTGTAATATACAAACTACAGCTCCATGTTTGGGGCAGGTAGGTGGCCCAGTGGATAGAGTGCTGAGTCTGGAGTCAGGAAGACCTCCATCCAAATCCAGCCTCGGATGCTAGCTAGTTGTGTGACCCTGGGCAAGTCACTTGATCCTGTTTGCCTCAGTTTCCTCATCTGTAAAATGATCTAGAGAAGGAAGTGGCAAACCACTGAGACATGACTGAAATGACAAAACAACAATAAGCTCCATGTTTTATACTATTTATCTCTGCAGAGGGAATGAGAGGATTAAAAAAAAAATTAATGTGGAATGATTACTGATAAAGCTAAGAGCAAGCAGATGAATCTTTAGAGAGGGAAGAAAGCTCATGAGTCTTATAGAATAATAAGATCTTTCATGATCTTCCACTGAGTCATTTGGGCCACTTGGCTTTGTAGCAGGCTCTTTCTATGATCAATATGAATGGAAAATCATGGAAGCTTGGCTGGGAGGTTTTGTTCTAGAGAAAAGAAGTAGGAGTACCGAAACAAAAGAGGTGATTGTTTGGGAAGCAGAGGAGGGTGGAAAATATACGTGTCTCCATTCAAGGAAAGAAAATAATACATCTTACAAAGTAGCTTGTGCTTAATTAGCCAATTAATTAAATACATATTTCTAAAATCTGCAACAAGTTGGGATTAAGTTGTACACTTCTATGGGGAGGGAGCAAAGCTGGTACCCCTTGCATCTCCATTGTCTTTGCTACAATCTGGCCTTAGAGGGCCTTCCACTACTGCATCCTTAGATGAGTTGTCCCTTCTCAGCAACACCCCACATATGGTGTTTAGTTCCTTCACCTTTCTCTGTCTCACCCAAAATAAATCATACAACAAACCAAAAAACACAAAACAAAAATCCATGCAAACAAACCTTAAAAAACCCAACAAAACAAAAAACAATAAAAACAAACCTTTAAAAAACCATGAAAACGAGTTGGTTTGTCCGGCTTCCATTTCCTCAGAGCCTTGTTAGACTGCTGGAGTTAATGTGAAGTATTAATGGTTGGTATTAGTAGTAGCAGCAGCAGCAGCAGCGATGATAACGACGATATATTATTAGGCTGATTCATACTAGTGTATTCATACAGCACATAGAGGGCTTTCAATACTTTAGCTCATTTGCTCCTCCAAACAGTCCAGTGAAGTACATGCTGTTGTTATCCCCATTGTACACATGTGTGGCATAAAGTTGATGATTTACCCAGGGTCACACAGCTAATAAATGCTAGAGGCAGGAGGTGAACCTGGATCTTTTTGACTCTAAGACTGGCTTTCACTCCAGTTAAATGTGTTATTACTCCCATAAAAATATATTTGCTATAAGGGACCTCTGATGGCTTACTTAACCCAAAGCAGTGATTAATGTGGGAATTCCAGGCTCTATGGCAGATTGGTAGGGGGAAAGTGTTGTGTGTGTGTGTGTGTGTGTGTGTGTGTGTAGTGGGTTTTGGTGCATTTGAAATCACATCAAGCCTACCCAGGCATAGGGCCAGCCTTGGCAGGACTGCGCCTGTCTAATTAGTTTTGTTTGGCACCTAATACATTAAAAAAGAAAGGATTAAAATGTTTTGGATTATGGTAATGGGATATGATAATGTTAAGGGCCTCTAATAAACTGTCCTATTGATGTGAATAACCCACTTTATTATCTCAGTAGGAAAAATTAAGCCCAAAACAATTTCCTTGGGGATTTGAAGCATGTGGTATCAAGGGCAAAGTCATAGCCATGAGTTTAACTTCTAGACTTTTGAAGTTTCAGGAACATCATATATGAAATTTGAATTTTTTTTCTGTTTTATATTATAGAGGAAAGGAGAAAAGTAAACCTGAAACATTTTTTTAAATCAAGTTGAAAAGCACCCTGGAATAGAGGTTTTCATTCAAAATAATTTCCCAAGAACACAGATTTTCAATTTTATAAAGAAAATAGCATACTATTCTTATTACAGTAATTTTTAGCATTTAGGTGATGATATAACCTAATACAGATTAATAGCCTTAGTTAAGGAAATACTGTTGATGAACAGTAGAATTTATGAAGAATAAACTCCTTGTTTCCTTGCCTCAAGTCTCTCTCTTCTTCATTCTATCTTTCACACAGCTGCCAAAGTGGTATTTGTAAAACATAGGTCTTCCGTACTTTAAAAAATATTTTATTTTTAACATGTGGAATAAAACAAGGGTTTCCATAACATAGTATAATAAAAAACATGATTACACATGAAACTGCAAATCTATTGTATACAACTTGCTATTCCTTTTAAATATATAATGAAACTGTCATCTAGATTTCTTTTTTCCCCTTTTATCTTCCCTCCCCATTTGTGTCTAATGGTAGCCATCACTACGTCTTCCATACTTAATAAACACTGTATATGATTAAATATGAACTCTGTTTGGCATTTATAGCCTTCTGAATCTGGTTCTGACCTGTCTTTCTACACTTCATTCCCATCCAGATACTCTGGTCCAGGCAAACCGGCCTTATTGGGCCTCCAGCATAAATTCCAGTTCCCAGCTCCCTCGTCTCATCCAGACTGTTCCTCACAGTTGGAGTGCACCAGCTCCTTAGCCCTGACTTAGAATACCTAATTTACTTCAAAGGTTAACTCCATGGCCACCTTCTTCCTACATTAGGCCCTTCTTGACCCACCCAGCTGCTAGTGCTTCTCTCTCTCAAATGTATTTATTCTGTATACATGTTTTTATGAACATGTATTTCTTAAGCGAAGGGACAGCTTAATTTTTCTTTGTATCCTCAGTATCTTGTATAGTATCGGACACATAGTAGATGATTAATACATGATTGTCCATTGATGCTAATAGCAGCACAAATATAAAAATAGGACTTTTTGAATTATTAAGGCTTTGGCATAGAGAAAAAAGTAGATTTATAAGCTACTTAATCATCATTAAATCAGCCACAGCCTGGCTTATGCCTTGAAGCAAAGGGATGATGGCAGAATAGAAAATAATTTCAGAGTAGACCAAAAATAAATGAAATAGTCTATGACTTCACACACCTGCGCTTGTAACCTTCTTATCCTCTTTTGCTGGCTTTCCCTTTCTTTAATATGTGTATCTCCTCAAATGCGGCTGTGTCCAGGGTGTTGACACCAGGGGCAGTAGTGAACACTGCCCACTTTCCCCATCCCATTAATATGTAGCCCCATGCTAGGGCCTGCTTTCTCCACACTCCCCTCCCCCCATCCTCCTTGGGGAATGAGAACCAGGCTCTCTGGGATTGATGGTAATTTCTGTGAACATTAATTGTGTGTGAAACCAATTAGCATGAAAAGCTTTCCTAGCTGGATTGCTCATTGTAAAGATCTGGATCATCTAGTCCCCCTCTTCCCTGCCCCACTTCTTACCTCGATAATGATTTGTTTTTGATCCTTAGTTCCTACCTCGGTCTTACACTAGGCCTGTGTTTCAGTATCTCACTTCTGTTTCTGATCTGAGCCCAAAGGCCCTAGGGCAGGAGTTCTTAACCTTTTTTGGTGTCCCAGATCCTATTGGCATATGGCAGAAACCTATGGACCCCTTTAAATACATAAAATAAAATTCATAGGAAACCAAGTACACTGAAATGCAGTTATCAAAAAGAATCTTTTAAAAACAAATTCATAGACCTCAGGGTTAAGAATGCCTGGATAAAGCCATGTGAGTAGTAAGAGGATTTCCTACATTTGTAAATGTTTACCTTACCTCCAATCACTAATATGGACAAAACTGCCTTTGGCCAATAGGTTAATTAAATAAATGCCTTGTTGCCAAAATATTGTTTTTATTTATTCTTTATTTATATTTAATGGTCTTATTCTCAGCTCTATTTCCAGCACATATTTTCTATAGATAATAAACTCCTTGAGGACTGGCATTCTTTAGTCATCATTTAGTACCAATATTAATGGTGGTTTTTTTAATTATGATAACACTAGGAGACAAAGGAATCTCCATTATCCATCTCTCATCATGTGTGTTTATTGTTCCCCCCAAATATCATATTCTCTTTATCGTATTTCCACCTCATCTGGCATAGCAGATATGAAATATAAGGGAACATGCAGTACTCACACAATGCTATTTGTATTTTTTCCTCTTACAGGGAATGCATGAATGAATGAATGAATGAATGAAGCACTTTCTATGTGCCAAGCAATGTGCTAAGAACTGGGGATAAAAATTTAAAATAAGACATTCCCTACATGCACAATACCATGTACCTTTTGACTATCCAGTATGTAATAACTGAGTTGAATTGGATTCATTTTTGAAACTGAAGCCACTGTTGTCAGTAATCTACCATGATTGTCAAGGCCAAGTGGGGAACACAATGGTTTCAGCACCAAAATAGGAATATCTGGGTAGTGTGTGTGGCTGTTCTCTATCAATCAACCAGCAAACATCTTTTAAATGCATACTGCATACTGCAGGATAGTCCCCACCATCAAGAAGCTTACAGTCTAAGATGCTTTGCACTGTACCTTGCCCCCTTTACCTCACTAGGTGCTTGGGGATCCCCTCCTCTCTCCCTGCCACATGTTAGCATCATTCTCATTCCCCAGTTGCTTCCCAACATTCTTTGGGTGTGCTGCATTGCATCAGACTTTGTGTTTAGGTCACAAACATTAGACTGCTCGCTAACCTTCAAAACTTTGCTCTGGGAAGGAATATCTTTTTTATGTCACAGATGAGGATATTGTGCTAATGTAGTTTTAATGCTACCATGTCTGTCTTAAGGTCACATAGACCTGTTATTTTTAAGTAATTCCTATCAGGAGATTCAGGCTGCCCCGATCTAGAGTAACAAAAAGGAAAGAATATGGCTTACAAAAGCATCATTAGTTGTGTGATCAACCAGATGGGCTCCTTCTTTTTAGTGTGTTTTATCCTCCAGGGGAGTTATACTTAGGCACATAGTAGACATTTAATAAAATGCAGGACATGCTTTTAAGTTTAATTTGCATTGTTAACATTTTCTGTATTACTTTCTTAAGTCTAGACAATCAACAGAATAAATCAGTCCCTGATTTGTAGCATTTGCTCATTTTTGAGGTATAAATCCTTGCCCTGAAAATTTAATGATTGGCTCTCAACAGTTGGTAGAAGCTGGATCTGGAACACCCCTGAGAGTTCTTTCATCATGCCAGTGGGTTAGCAGCTCTGTTCATGTGTATAGTGTAAAAAAAGTCTTATTTCCTTTGTATGCATTATCAGACTTTGTTGCTATTTTCAGAATCACTAGTCATTATGATTTTTGCTTAGCATTAAGCAGGATTCAGTTTTAAAATAATATGCATGCTTCTGAAAGAGATAGGAACCATAGAAATGCATTACTTGGTGTTTACTTGAGCATTTAATGGCCAATCAGCTTTTTTGTAGTATAAGCTCTTATTGCTAGTGATTTACAAGTCAGCTATAAAAAGTTGGTGCTTATATAAATGTTTGGCACACAGATTAATAATATTTTGGGAATATGCATATTCATTCTAATGGCCAAATAAAATGAGTAGATAATATTTCGATTTGTGTTGAGTTATGCTTTTTGATATTTTAGTTTTTCCTCAAATTAGGAAAGAGAATATCTATAAAATTGCAACAAAAATTATCTTTGTGCTTAACTCACTCCCCCTCTACCTCATCTTAAATGTTGGCATGCCCAGAAGACATGGTTTCTCAAAGTGGGGTTTGAGGGGAAGGACTAAGAACCTGAAACTGGATCTTCAAGTCATAGATTGATAGTACAGAGAGGGTTTGAATAGCTAGATTTTACTTTCTCTATGTTTTCACTTTCTTAATTGTACTTCCCTTTAGTAATCAGCCAAAAACAGTTACTAAGATGGCCCTTACTTGCCTTCTAAATTAAGATGTTAATTCTTCTTTTTTGAAACAGTTCTACTTTTTATATATGTTTATGTCTCTCTCGTTTTCTTTCTCCATATATATATACATATACATGTACACATAAGCAATGTAAACTTCACTCAGAATTTTGAGGACCATGTTTGAGGGGAGAGAAAAGAGAGAGAGACAGAAAAGTAGAGAGAGACAAAGAAACAGACACACACACAGGAGGGAAGGAGGGAGACAGCGAGGGAGGGAGGGAGAGAGGCAGACAGAGAAATAGAGACAGACACAGAGAGACACAGGCAGAGACATAGACAGACACAGAGAGACAGAGGGAAACAGGGTAGCTGGTTTTTAAGGATGACATAGATTTGGAGAACAGACTGGAAAAAAGTTTTGAAGACTAAGGTCAATAGAAAAAGAAACTTTGCCCAGGAAAAATTGAGCAGAACATAATTATAAGAAGGATAAAGAAGTGAGGGTACTGCTCTGAATTTGTCATGTGATTTGATGTCACAATGGAAGACTTTTAAAAGCATAGTATGAGTGAAGAAAACAAAATTTGCAACAGCATGGGAGTCAATACTATTGAAATGATTCTGGAGATTAGCAGCATGGAGAGAAGCACATGGGAAACAACCAGGGTCTAGGAATAAGACTATGGACAGGAAAAGAAAGGAAAGGACCAATTTACAAGATACTGTATATGGTAGATAGAGCAGGACCCACTATAGATTGACTATATGGAGTCATTACCAGTGTGGTAAGTAGAAAATGAACTCAAGATCACAATATATTATTTAAATGTAACAATTCAAGCTAAATCTTTATAAAGAGACTTGAAAAACCACATATGGATTGTTTAATAATGGGATTTGGTATATGATACAGAGTTTGATGGCATATTTCCTTTAAATAGAAAAGTATTTGAGTGTCTAAAATATTTCAGGAATTGCTTTCACTCACCCAAATAGCAGTCGATCATTCTAGAGTAATGATGCTATCATATTAAAAGAATTTAAATTCTAAGACAAATTTTCTGAAATCATTTATTAGGTAAATTCAAGTAGTTGTCTGAGCCCTCGGGTGTAATATATGAGTACAGCTGACTTGGTGAATGGTATTCAATCACTTGAGGATACATCAAGTGGTATTTTGTTAGTCTGTGACTAGACTAAATTATCCTTAGAGAGAAATCATAGTAACCAGACATGTGGAAAGCTGCAAATGTCCTACTTTAAGTCTCAAATCTCATTTTCTCCCTTCTCCTTCCCCCTTCCCTGTCTTTCCCCTTTCTTCTACTCTTTCCCTGGCAGGGAGAATTTTTAGCATGATACTTTGTAAAAATGAAAAAGAGCTGTACTGAAGCAAAGAAGTTATTTCTAATTCCCATGAAAACAATTAGCTCCCCATAGCATCCAAAATATTTATCTATAAAGCAATTAGACATCTCGTTTCTTCTCCAGCAGAGGGCTGCCAACCTCCATTCATTTCCATGAACATTGAAGAGGAAAACAAATTTAGTAGTCAGAGGACTGTGGGTTCACAGATTTAGATGTGGACAGGACCTTAAAGACCATTCAGTACAAATATCTCATTTTGTAGTTGAGGAAATAGCTCCAACTCTGGTTGAGTGGTTTTTGCCCAAGATTACACAGATAGTGACAGAGACAAACTTTTAACCCAGGTCATCTGGTTTTACACAAGGATGTACTTTTAAAGTCAATTTTTCTTTGCTATGATTGAAAAGATTTCTCCCTTAAAATAATCATATTTCTGACACTTTAGGTAGGTAGAGCTTTCTTTTTTGGGAAAGATCAAGACTTGTGATTTCTAGATATAGGGAACTCACCATAATTAACCCTCTCTGCTGCTACAGATATAGGTAGTAGAATGCTCCCTGGGCACCAAGGGGCTAAATGACTTGTCTAATGTCACACAGCCAGGAAGTATCAGAGGTATAGGTCTCCAGCTGTCTATTGTCCATTACTCCATGATTTCTCTCTGTAGGTAGAATATGTAAGGAGTGTCACGCCTGTCTTAGTGGAATTCTGCTGACTGGACTTTCATTCTCAGATGTAATTACAGTTCAGTGGGAGATATGCAGATCAAATTCAAGGGAAGGGAAGCACCTGGCAGATTGTCATTTGCTGTTTACTTTCCGTTTTTGAGGGGAGGGTAGAGAAGGTAAACTTCCTTTTTTTCTGAGAATAGATGACATGGTTAATTCAATCCAACAAACATTTATTAAACGCCTACAAGTGTGCACATTTGTCAGATACAAAGGCAAAAACAAAACACTATTTCAGATTTTGTAAGTGAAAGGAGACTTTTCATCTTGGTTTTCCCCATGATATTCTCAATGGCTGCCAAATTGACAGCCTGGTATACTGTGAAGTCCTCTATTTACCCACATAATAACAAAGGCTCTGGGCCAGTTTCCTCCCCTTACTCAAATCTGACCTTGAGAGGTCAGTTCTGGGAGTTCAGTCTCCTGCCTAGTTGTAACTTGGCCACAGTACTGAGACTGTCTGAAAAGGAACCAATTACAGCCACTTCATCTTGTAAATATGCTTCTTTTGCAGCCAAATTGTTGTTACTGCTGCCCTTTGCTTTCCTTACAATTCTGGTAACAAAAACAAAGCAGCCAGGAGTTTCTCTTCGTTTTGATAAAAGGCTTCTTTTGACTTGGGAAGCTGATTTAAAACTTTGGCATTGAAGCAAAAAGTGATGCAAGTGTGTAGAGACCTTTTCTCTTGGAAGGACACCATGCAGGGCTTTATCTGCAGGGAGAGAGTACATCTTGAGGCCTAAAATTCTTATTTCTATTCTGCACACAGGCTTATTTGGGACTCTTTTAAGCAGTTGTGCAGTTTTGCATTTGACACTGTCATTACCACACTAGACCTTCTTGCATGTAGCATGTGCAGGTTCTTAGGAATTTATTTCACTTTGATTCACATCAATCCAGAAAACCCTGTATTACATCCATCTTCTAACTGAATTGTTCTGTCTTCTCCAACCTACCTCCACACTTCCCCCCCACCCCTGCCAAAACTTGTTCTATAAACACATACCTCCAAATGCATTCTCTCAGACTTCATTCTATGCTCAGAAAATGAATTTTATGCAAGGTTGCAGTTGAGAGATCTCCAGTCTCTTGCCAGTGAATTAATTTTTGATTCTGCCAGAAAATCAGGGATCAGAAGACTTAAAGCAGTGATGATAAAGTTCATAGTTTCTTTGTTAGTTGCTTTTTAGTTGTGCTGAAAATTTTATAAGGAGCTTCTCCCCATCATCATAATTATAATTTTCTTCATCGTGTTCATCACCATCACCATCATCATCACCACCACTACCATCATCATCACTACCACAATCATCATCATCATCGTCATCGTCATCTTTCTCTCATTTTTCCATCATTTAACTTGGAGAAAACTATTCCACTTCATTTATTTAATATCCAGATCATGTATTTTATCAGAATTTGTTGAAACTTAAAAAATCTCCTGTATATTATTAAATATAATATAATGAAAACCTGTATATATATATATATATTTTAAGATTGTAAAGCACTTATCTCATAGCACCATTCTGAGATAATTATGGAAAATATTCTTATCCCCATTTTATAGATAAAGAAACTGATCCTTAGAAAGACAAAGTAATTTGCCCAGGCTTGTGCACCTAGCTTCAGAGAGAATAGTTCAATCTAACACTCTCCTGAGTCCAGTACTCTTTCAGATATGCCATAATGCCTAAGTAACATAACAAGTAAGCAGTGTGATACCATTATAACATCTTGAGTTGTAAGACCTGGTCCAATTCCAGCTCTGACAAAAACTACCTGTGTGTACATGGACATCACTTACTCTCTCTGGGCCTTGGTTTCCTCACCTGTTAGATGAGGAGCTTGGAAGAAATGACCTCTGAGGTCCCTCCAATGCTAGATCTATGATTTTATCATTTTGTTATACATAACTAAAAGTTTGTCCCTCCCCCTCCAATCCCTCATCTACACTGCTGCCAAACTGACTGCCCTTAAGCTCAAGTCAACCACTCCATTATCTTTGCAAAGAAAACCCCAAATGGGGGTTGCAAAGAGTCAGAAACAATTAAGATAACTCAGCAACAACTGTCCACATCACTCCTGTATTGGGGTAATTTTATTGCCTCTTGGGCCAAATTCCTTTGCCTTTAAAGCCCTTTATAACCTTACTTATGATGTATGTTTGTATATATGTAAATATATATGTGTATGTAAATATATATACATATATATATACATAAACATACATATTTCAGGTTTTTTTCCATTGTATCTGACTCTTCATGACCCCATTTCGAGTTTTCTTTGCAAAGATACTGGAGTGGTTTGATGTTTCCTTATCTAAATCATTTTATAGGTGAGGAAATTGACACAAACAGGGTTAATGACCTGCCCAAGGTCACACAGCTAGTAAATGTCAAGATTTGAACTCAGGCAGATGAGTCTTCTTTTGCCTCCAGGCTTGGCACATTAAAGAGATTTGGCAAATCTGTTATCTTTAATAGTGACTTTTAAAAGTAGGCCTGTTTAATTATGCTTTGTATGAATGGGTATAAAATGGAAAGATCTGGCCCCATGATAAAATGATAAGGGATTCTAGATTCCTGATAACTGACAGTGTAATGTAGTCTGGCTAATCAAAGGACTAAAAAGCAAGATATTACATTATCATATCACCTTTACTGAGTAACTTTGTGGGCTGGATCCAATATGCTGTTTCTCCTCCAACAAAACAAAACAAAATGAAAACAAAACATTGAAATGCAGAAGCATCCATCCAGAAGCAGTAACAATCCAGATGTCTGAACCTTTGTAGGAATATCTGGCAACTCATAAATACAAACGGTCATTTTCAATGGGTGAAATGACCAGATGGTAACACACCAACTGCTCCTGAATTGGCAATATAGCCACAAGGGTTTGGGGTGTATTTTCTGCTTGCGCCTAACATTTTTATCAATGACTTGAATAAAGGCACAGATGGTATACTCATGAGATTTCCAGATGACACAAAGCTGGAAAGGCTTCCTAACACGCTCGATGATGGTGTCAGGATCTCAAAAGATCATGACAACTTAGAAGGCTGGGCTTAACTAAATACGATGAATTTTAATTGAGAAGACATGAAGTTTTACACTTGAGGCTTTAAAGAATGGCTTCCTAAAGGCATTATAGTTGGGAGGGATGGTTAGAAAGTTGTCTGAGAAAGATTTGGGGGTGTTAGTGAACTATATGTTCAGTATGAATCAACAATGGCGTGTATCAACCCAAAAGGTTAATGTAATCTTGGACTGCATTAAGAGAGGTGTCACTGCTCAGAATAAGGAGGGTAATAGTCCTGCTATTTGCTGCCCTGCTTTGATGACTTCTGGAGTGTTGGGCTTAGTTCTGGGTGCCACAGTTTAAAAAAGAACATCTAGAGAAGGTAATGGACCAGGATGGTGAAAGGACTTGCGTTCTTACCGTATAAGGATTGATTGAAAAATCTTGGGCAGTGATGGGGGTGGGGCAGCTAGGTGGTACAGTGGATAGAGCACTGGGCCCTGGAGTCAGGAGGACCTGAGTTCAAATCCCACCTTAGACACTTGACACATTAACTCTGTGTGACTCTGGGCAAGTCACCTAACCCTGATTGCCAAGGAAGGAAGGAAAGAAGGAAGAAAAAGCTAGGGTTGGTTAGCCTGAAGAAAAGCAGATTCAGGGGGACCTGATTCTTTCTTCAGGTGTATGAAGCATTATCTTGTGGAAGAGGAATCAGAATTATTCTATTTGGCTCAGAGAGTAGAGTCAAGAGCAATATGGGTGGAAGCAAAGAGGCCCATAAAGGCTTTACACCTGGAAGAACCCCTATTATGTAAAGCTAGCCAATGGGGGAGTGGTCTGCCTAAGGAAGTAGTGAGTTTCACCTCATTGGAGTTCTTCAAGCAAAGGTTGAATGACAATTTGTTGGGTATGCTTTAGTAGTAATTCCTTTCTCGGTGTGGGTTTGATTAGATGATCACTGAGCTCAATTTCATTAAAAAGATTCTGTACTTTGCTATGTGTGGGTATGGGGTGGGCAAGACTATTTTATTGAAGCAATGTGGATTTTATTTATTTATTATTTATTGAAATTACCAAGGGAATGTACTGAGCAAACAGTTGGACTTTGGTCCAATGTTTTCTTTGATGGAAACTGTAATCTACTAGGAAGGTAAAGATTTAAATTATCTGCCACAGATTTTATGTGTAACCTTCAGCAAATTTCCTATGTATCATTTAATTAGACTTGTAAGCATTTTTCTCATCTGTAAAATTTTTTTTAAAGTACATTTGCTTTTCATTTATTTTGAAGGAATATTAAGGATCCAAAATTGTAATTTTAAGGTCCTCCAAAAAAAGGCATGTTAATGGTAATATCCCATAAATGGAAACTGAACTTGATTTAAACCTTGATGAACCTGGCTTGATTTAAAAATTATGATTATTTTACATTGGCTAATTCTTCCCATATTTAGAAAAAAGTAAAAATAATGTTTTAAAGAAAATACAAATGGCTTCATTTTAAAACTGATTCCACATGAAGAACAAAATGTGTGATTTCGTCCAATTTAAGAAACATCTAGTTTTGTTCTATTTTAATGATTTTTATACAATGCAGTAAAAAATGGATTTATGAGAAATGTTCTCATAATCCATGCTACATAGAACATATGCATCAGATGTACAATTATCTTTCAATTTGGAGAAATAATTCTAAAACATATGTTCTCATTTAATTGCCAATCCATATATTCCTATCAATTCAACACATTAAAATGTACCTTTTTTTCATTTATTGACAGATATAATTTGAGTAACATTGATTATTGCAAGAAGAATTTTTTAAAAAGTTTCCTCTTAAAACTATTTATAAATTCAATTAAAAATACCTTCTATGTGCCCTCATGGAGACGTTACTACATAAATAAATACAAATGAATTTCCAGGGTCATCAGGTTGAGAGGAATCTCATAGGATTTATAATCTAGCAATTCCTTTTGTTTTATGAAAATCAAAGTGCTAAGAGATTCAGCCCAAGCTTCAGTAAAGAGAAATGTGCCATCTCATTCGAAGCCACAATATGCAAATGAGGGCACTGAGGCTTCTAGAGATTTGGTCATAGTCACATAGCTAGTGTTAGAACTGGAATTTGAGCCAAGGTTTCCAGTGCACTTTCTGCCATGTTTATAGGTTGTAATGACAATGCTATGTGCTGCTACTGTGGCTGTGTAAGGCCAATAACACCAGCACACAGGAGGGCTGCTAGCACAGGTTCTTTGATCTGCTTTTCTAAGGGAAGCAACTTTAAGGAGTTAACAATCTTACTTTAACCATATATATATATCATTCACTTAGTTCAGGGGGAAAAGCCAGCACCCTGAACTTCAGAGAGAATGGAAACAGAAATTACAAGCAGAAATTATATGAACAGAGCAAAAAACACACACCATTCTATCCATAGCAATACATACATAGTTACCAGAGAGAGAAGCAACAACATCTGGGTTTTTCAAAGCCGGGGGCTCCTTTACAACAGTTACCCAGAGTTTCATCTGGCCAAATCACAGGACAATCTTTCAGTGAGTGAGAGCCCCAAGCAAAATGCTGACCTCAGAGTATATATACACTTCTTCACAGTCAGAGGGCATCACTACCATGTGACTCAAACTCATGTGACTTAGGCTTTCTTGTGACTTAAGCAGGTCATCAAAGACCTCGGATTCAATCAAAGACTCTTGATTGAAACAAAGGCAGGACTCAAGCAAAGGCATTCAATAGCCTTAGTCTTGAGAAGCACTCAAACAAAAAACAGCAAAAAAGTTCCACCCTGCTCAGCATTACACAGGTCTCTCATGTTAAGCTAAGTTTTTTGTCTTCAAGTGATAAAGTCTAGGAAATGTGGACTCACTGGACTCATTTCTAAACTTGAGTAGTATAGACCAGAGGTGTCAAAAATACTTCCTGTGCCACTGTCTAATTGAGAAATATTTAACAAAAGAAATAAAAATACAGTAGGACATAGATAATGTTAATACATGATTTTCTAAGTAAACATACAGCCCAAAGTGATCCTTATATATGTATTTCTATTTAAGTTTCATAGGACTCCTGGCTTACCTCACAACAAAATAGAATCTACTCATGTCCCAACCCAGATTTGGTGATACTTTTGTTTTTCTTTCTAGTATATCAGCTTCTTCTACCTCTTCCCACCTGTATTCAATTTGTGTTAGTGTTACAGTATATGGTCTTTAATTACAGAGCAATTTCTCCTGGGTGGGGATGGGGCTGAGGGAAAATCACATTGCATATGGCTAACTCAGATTTTATTGACTGATGCCTTGAATATCGTGTTCCCTGACTGATGTTTGCAAATGGTTTTCTTTAAATTCTGATCAATGAGGTACTGGACACTGAAGGCAGCAAATGTCCACTTTCTCTCCTGGTCTGTAAAATTAAATGTGTCCTCTCTGAAGGGCAATCTCTGCTGGCTATCAAGTTTAAATGTGAACTACACTGCGTTCTTACCTTAAAAGGCAGACGCAATCTTTCCACGGGTGGGGATGAAGATGTTTCGTTGAAGGAAATATCTTTTGTCCTAGTTTAAAATTCAAACTATATTGCCTCTGCTGGTGGCCTGAAGGAAGACCCCTTTGATGTGGTCCATGAATCATTTAAATGGCTATGAGCTCCTGGGACTGGAGGAGGGTGCCCTGTCTGTGCAGAGGTCAACTGGTGAGTGTGCACTGCTCTCTCGCTTTGCATGTAGAGACTCAAAATATGGGTTTTTCCATGCAAAGATAAGATAAAAGGAACTCTGAGCAACAGATATGGAAGAAGGGGAGATTAATAGGCTATTATTGAGCAAATTAGATTAAGAAAGAACATTTTTCGAGGCTAAGACTATGTCAAACCTTTCTGGCATTCTAATTATGAAAAGATTAAGTCATTCTGTTTCCCTCACATGGGGACAATATGTTCTGTTGGGGGAAAGAATCAATGAAAAACAGTTTGCTAAAAAGGTGGCATGTGTTGAATAGCTTTTAGGTTTCCTTTTTAAAAATTCACTCTAGTTTCTTATATTCTTCTGCTCTGTGGTGAGTCTAACAAGGCCTGTGATAAAGGGGTGTGTGTGTGTGTGTGTGTGTGTGTGTGTGTTGCGCATAATTTTTTCATAAGGCAGCACATTCAAATGCAGGGGGTCTTTCTGTGTCATGAACCCATTTGTCAATTTGGTTACACTCATGGACTCTTGAAAACAATGTATTTAATTGCATCAGACAAAATACAGAGGATCATGAAGGAACCTATCTGTACTGAAATAGTTACCAAAATGCTAAAAACAACAAGAAAACACAAGTTCATAGCTCCAGCTTAAGAATCCCTGTTTTAATGAGTAGATTATAGGGCTAGGAACCAGGAATCATGGCTCTATGGGAATTTCTGCCACCATGTTCTACACGTAGCAGGTCAGTTATCTTTCATCTTATTTCCTGATCTGTAGAATGACATTACTTCTCCTGTTTCATTCAAAGATATTGTAAGATTTTAGGTACATGAAAGATATTGGGGTCCTTGAATGTAGAAGGTATGATGATTGTTAGCATTTTCGGAGTCTGTGTCAGATGAAATCTTTCATCTTGATATATGGTGAGGTATGCTAGAATCTGTTCTCTTCTCACATATGAGGAAATAGGGAATAAATGGCTTACACTGGCACTTATAACAGTTGGTTTAAGTACTTTGGAGATCTAAGATCCTAAGTCCCAAGTCTAAATAAAAAAATAACTATAATAGAAATCCAAAGAAATTTGCAGTCTCTAAACATCTTAAAGCTAGGGAATTGACTTGAGACTTTTAAACTTTACAAGTAGATTTATCTCCTTAGTTTATATGAAGCTCTCAGGAAAAACTTGCTTAGCAATCCCCACCTCCACCCCCACCCACACCCTGCATGGTTTCTCTCTATCATGCTTACGTAGTCTTTGGGATATTGGCTGCTCTTGTTATACTTCAGATCCCCAGCTGACATCCTCAGAAAGGGGAAGGAGATATCTGATTTAGTAGAAATTGGTTCCATAAGCTACTCTTCTCTGAGGAAACATTCCATAGGCATCATTTTAACTGTAGGATGACATGGACAACAGAGCCACATTTTTAAACCATATATGGTGTTCTGACAAAATGATATTCACTGATCAGGGGAGCCCTTCCCTGTTGAAAAGTATTTTTTAAAAATTACTCCAGAGGAACGGTGATCATATGAAGAGTACATTAGAAGGTATTGTGGAGGGGCAGCTAGGTGGCGCAGTGAGTAGAGCACCAGCCCTGGAGTCAGGAGGACCTGAGTTCAAATCCGGCCTTAGACATTTGACACACTTACCAGCTGTGTGACCGTGGGCAAGTCACTTATTGCCCTGCCTTCTCCCCTCCAAAAATAAAAATAAATGTGAAAAAATAAAAAATTAAGATTTTTTTTTTTAAAAAAGAAGGTATATGCGGAACATCCCATCTGGTACCTTTGCTACTTTCTTCAGGACCTTCATGTCCCAACATGTTTAACAAGATGATTCTTATTGTGATTAATAGTCCATTGGATGTTCTTCCAGAAGTGTCCTATATCTCGATAGCAAAGAACACATTTGAATTGTAGTTACGTATGCAGGCCATGAGCGACTCATTTAGGTAAGGAGACATTGGATCTTTTCTGAAATTCATCTTCTACACTGTAGTAAATACCATATGAGAGAGGCATTGGAAGGGTGAAACGATGATGTATCTGATTAATTCTGAATATGAAAATGAATCTTGAGCTGCCCAGATCCAAGATTAGAAAAGCCAGAGATGTAAGTTTCTGATGCTCAAAAGACCGATAAAGCTGAACTGGGGCTGATTAATGCTTATGCCAATGTATACCACATCTAAATTACTTGCTTAGGAGTGATTTTTTTTTGCTTTTGAGTTGGTTCGTTGGCTTTCTCTGTTTTGGGCATTTCTTTTCTCTTTTCCTCTGCCCCCTCTAATATCTATGACTGTTTTCATTTGCTTAGGACAACTTAAGGGATGTGAGCATGATATTTACAAATTCTGATATACTTGAGCAGTATATGGATACTGCTTAAGAGTGGAGCAACAGTGTCTTCTCTAACAGAATAAACAGCTGTTCATTTCATGTGGGGAAGCTAGAAAAGGAGTTACATTAGAAAGGTCGAGAAGATCTTGGGGGCATCTAGGTGGCACAGTTGATAAAGTACTGGACTTGGAGTCAGGAAGACATCTTTATGGGTTCAAATCTGGCCTCAGATACTAACTGAATGACCTTAGGCAAGTCACTTACCCCTCTTTGCCTTGGTTCCCCATCTGTAAAATGAGCTGGACAAGGAAATGACAAACCACTCTAGTATCTTTGCCCAGAAAACCCCAAGTGGGGTCAAAGAGTCGGACATGACTGAAAGGACTGACAACAACAGAAAATGGTCTATCAGTCTATGTATTTCACTTAGTGGATTTTCTAACATGCGGAGGTATATGGTCCAAGGTCTTACTTGGACAGCAAGTCTTTCCTGGGACACAAATTAGCAAAATTGATATACCGCTTGTTTTAATTACGTGATAAATTTATATTATATTATTTTCCCCCAATAATCAAATGTATTCCTTCAAATTGGATAGTTATGTGTTATCTCTAATGAGCTATTTGCATAAAATCAACAGAACCCAATGTGACTAATGTCCCCGTGCCCTCAGGTGAATAGCAAAGTTGTTTAATAACTTCTTAACCAAGTTGCTGTAGATTCTGGAAAGTTGCTTTCTTTTGGTCTAGTCAGAGATAAGCATGTTTTTCCTTCATTAATTAAGATGACGTGTCTCTTCTTGTCTCTTTTTTTCTTTGTGTCGTCCATGTGTGTGTGTGTGTGTGTGTGTGTGTGTGTTTGTATTTGTGTGTGTGTGTGTGTATGCACTGAAACATTAATCCTGGCTCATCCTCATCACTGCTTCACAACTCTGCTCAGTAATTACTGGAAAAAAGAGCCTTAGCCTTTCATGATCGTTACCCACGTGCCACTCTTCTAAGATGTGTGGATGCCATGCCTTTTGTGGTTACGATTCTTTCCTCTCTTCTCTCCTCCTTCCTCTCTCAGCTGGCAAAGCCAAGCAGAGCCCAGATTATGCTGTGTTTTCCCACTGACAGCCCCATTTGGTTCCCTTGCTTAATGCAGATCCCTAATGCAGGCTCACGTGGGTCTGTAAATGACACAATGAGGACTAGGCTATTCCCAGCCCTCTGAAGCTTGTACATCCTTAGATCGGTACAGTCGTGGTTTCTTGCAGGTGAACTCAACATCCCTGGTCTTCGTCTCTGAATGCAGCAGCTTTGTTTGTTTATTTTTCCCCGTCTTCCTGCCTTTTTAGTAAGCTTAGAATAAGGAAATGTAAGAGAGATTTTTAAAAAGAGAGAAGGGAAGAAATCCATGTCGTGTGCTTTAGCAGAGGCAGCAGGAGCAACCGCGGTAGCAGCAGCAACGGCAGCCCAGCAGCAGAGAGTCATTAAGTCAGACTGCACCATTTTCTTCTCACCCTGCATAGAGGTGCTCCTGGGAGCTGCAGTCAACTGCCCACCCCCTCTTGGCACCACGGAGGTGGCTTCTTCCGGGCCCCAGTCAGAGGGCACGGATTGTCTGGAGGAGTTGCAAGACACTCTTCCAGTTGGGGATGCGAACCTAAAGAATGGCTAATTCATCTGGTCAGACGCTTATTTGCAGTTGTGATCGGAGGACTGAAGAAGAGGTTCCAGTCTAGCACTCAGTTTTGGGTGTTTTGCTTTTCTTTTCCCCCCACCGGGCATCCAGTTCTGTGTGAGCATTTGTGTGCAGGTGTGTGTTTGTGGGAGTGTTTTGGTATGCTGCAGTGAATTATGGGTGGTGCAGAGGCTAAAGCAAGAGTGTGACCTATCACAGAGGCGGAGAAGTGGATGATTTTGTGAGTGGTTCTGGCTCCCAGCCGTTGCCCTGTTGGGGGGGAAAATCTCTATTTATATGCAACATCACCTGGATTGCTGTGTAGTAGGAATTGATTCTCAGGAACTGCTGCTGCCGCCTGCTTCTGCAAAATGGCTCATGCTGCTGCTTCCATTAAAAAAGTTCGGGAGGCCGAGCTCGATGAAAAGGAGAAAAACCTTGAGAGGGAAAGAAAAAAACAACGGAAAATCCCTAGGGAACGAATAGAGAGGAAACGCAAGGTATGGAGAGCTATCTTTCTATCTTTCCCCATCTTTGGCTCCATAAAGCTAACTGTACCTGGGAAGTCTCTTGCCATGATACTAGCAACTTTGCCATGCACTCTACCAACCATTCAGTCACCTTTGCCCCGTATCTAAATCACCACAATACGGCTGTGGCTCAGATCTGGAATTCCTGCATCAGGAAGAATGTGGGTAGCCTAGGCAGCATACCTCTCCATTCCTTTTAGCCAGCAAAAATAATCACTGCATTTTCCCCTCAAAAATTTCAGCCTCTAACTGTCTTTAGCCACTTGTCAAATGGTAAGGAAAGGAACTGATTTATGGCTGCAGTGTTAAGGTATTTTCTTTTTGCTGTGTAGAGTCTGGGCTACAGTCGTTGGCATTAAAGTGAGCCTTCTCCCTAAATACCACATGCTCTGTATAAGCTTCTAGTTTGAGGCTGAACTATAGGTTTGCTTTCATTTCTTCCCCTAAATGAATTATTCTGCCATTATTCTGTTTGAAAGTGTGCTTCAGTGCTTTCGCATTATGTGACTGAGTATTGATTGGGTAGATTGAGAAATTATTTGTGGATCGTTTCTAAAATGAATATTGCCCTTTCATTTTTTGATGGTGGGGAGCAAAATAATGAAGACCAGTTGTGGCATACTGTGGTATACTGTGTGAGACGATGTGGATTTGTTTTGCAATCAGCTAGAAAATTTCACCTCTTATCATCAGAACAGCAAAATTCCCACGCCATACTGGAAATGAAGTAGTCATTTCACCTGGTCTTCTTGTTCTGCTAAAGCAAGGGAGAAAATTACTTGTGAATGCTGCAATTGCCAAAGTAGGTCATTCTATATCTTCAGAAGATGATCAACAGCATGTTACGTTCACAGAGTAGAAAAATAGTGAAAATCATGATTTGCAGACGAGCTGTTGTTAGGCATAGCTTTGGGATTAGGGTTGTACTGGGGACACATGTGTTCTTAGTAATTGATGGACCTTTCTTTATTACCCCAACAGTAACATTTTACTCTGAGATTTTTAGGGTTTGGCCATTTTTGTGTGTGTACAGACCCATGACTGAAGATATTTCCTTCAAAGTGCATGATTTAAATTTTTAAAATTGGGGTCCATTATATTGACTTTTCAAATTGGGGTTCTCAGTCCAAAGGATTCAGATACTATACCTATTGCTTGAACATTTTTATTTCTAGTCCTTAGCAAAGTTTCTGTGTCTCTGTGCAATACTGGAAAACACAGGGCTTCATCTTATTTCAGTCTCGCTACTTTCTACTAGTATAATTGGTTCATATTACATTAACATAGATAAAAGGAGAAATATATTAGAGTTTTTCTTCTGGGGGAAGATTTGATACCCTATTTATGACCTTTTAAAGGCCGTATTTCAATAGCACATTGAATTGTACTCGAATTATCTTTTTTTAAAAAAAATCAGATCAGCAGTGCCATTGGTCATTTTGGCAGGAGTTAGCTCCCTATATCACAGCTGCTGTGATTCTACTCTTAATCCTCTAAATGGGACACTGCAGCATAAAGGAGTTATCTGGGATTATATCCTTTCAACCCCTTTTTTCCCTTGAAAATATAATATATGAGTTTTTGCCATTGTTGCTTATTCAGCAGCCAGTTGTGACCTAGCAACTTTGTTTAGGTAGCGTACTTGTACGTTGAAGAGCATCCTCTCTCTCTCTCTCTCTCTCTCTCTCTCTCATTCTCTCTCATTCTCTTTCTCTCTCATTCTGTGTCTCTCTTCCCCATCTCTTTCTCCCTCCTCTTCACACACACACTTACACACAGACATAAGGAGGGTAGCAGTTTGTTCTGCTCTATATTTTGAATTTTTTTCCCCCTTTTCCCTCTTATTCCACAAATCTGGGTGCTACCAATAACAAAAATCCCAAATGTATAAAATAGTCTTTATAATTCTCAGTGACTTGTCTACTCCATTTCTTCCACTGGAATTTGCTAAGCCCAGGTGTGGTCACAAGTTAATAATATGGACATATGGTAGTGTCATCAGATTTTCGTATCTAGGAAATATCAGTCCTCTATTAAAAATCTTTAGGGAAAAATGCACTAGCTACTACTGTACTGGTTCTCTTCTTGGTAGAAAGCCATCTGTTTCCCCCACCCCCTCTTTTACTGCAGCTGCACGTAGAGTTACGGAGATACTTAGACTGCACAAAAACATTGCTTGCAAATTGAATGGGTGTGGTTTCCAGATTTCTGAGCTTTACTCTCTGTAAATAGACATTCACCCGAATTCTTTCTGCAATTTGCTTCAAGTCAAGAGATTTTAAATATATTACTATTTGCAAATGATTGCAAAAATGATAGATTCTAAAGATATGAATGCGTGTTATCCCAGACTACTGCAATAGCTTTCTACCTCCAGTCTTTCCCTCCTCTGGTTCATCATGCACCCTGCTGTCATAGTAATCTTTCTAAAGTACAGCTATGTTTACATTAATCTACCAGCTCAAAAAAACCTTTAATGGCTACCTGTGATTTCCAGATTATAACACAAGCCCCTCCACCTGGTATTCAGGGCCTTACATGACATGGCCCTAACCTAGACTTTTCTCCACATGTGGGCTACTCATTACCCGGACTAGGCTGTTCTGCGAACATGTCAAATATTTTCTTGCCTCCCTTCTGCTTTGCTTGGGATACCTTCTTCAGCAATCCCACCTGCTGGTATTCTACCCATCTTCCAACAGCCAGATAAAATTACACCTGACCCTGGCTCCATGAAGATCCCCCTGATTCATGCAACTAGAACATACTGTCTCATTCCTCTGAACCCCCATAACACTTTTACTTCTCTTATGGCACGTTTACAACATTCTGACTTGTTCATTAAGTATTTGCATATTTTCCTTGCCTCCTTCTTCTAGATCAGAAATTGCTGTATCACAGCATATTCTATATCATAATGCCTTACACATACATAATAGGTTGTGTATAGTGTTGAAATTTTAAATAAAATATAGGATTAGTGGCATTCCAATACAGCATTTAGAGTGGTAGCATTGTACAGTGGATAGAGAGGTGGCTTTGAAACCAGGAACAACTGTGTGACCCTGAGTTGGTTATTTAACCACTCTGTGCTCTATGTCTGGGCCAGAAGTGGGGAACCTGCAGCCTGGAGGCCATATGTGACCCTCTAGGTCCTCAAGTGTGGCCTTTGACTGAACCCAAACTTTGCACTTGAGGACCTAGAAGGCTGCATATGGCCTCTAGGCCCCAGGTTCCCCACCCATGGACATCCTCTCAGACTCTCAATTGAAGAAAAGATGCTGACTTGCATTGAAAGAGGGTTTCCTCAACTGGCTATTCCCTAGACCAATGAAATCACAAGCCCAGTCTCTCATCCGATCCACTTCCTGTTATAAGAAAGTAGGAAGTTTCCTGACAATAATTAGGAATCACTCTGTTCTACTTATTGGTGAACTTTTAAAATGACAATAATGTTATATATCTTAGTGGTTTCAATGATATAAAATGGAGGATATACGTGTGCCCTCTGGTACAAAAAAAATGAGCCACTTGCAAATAGGCTAGCCTATTCGAAAATTTCAGATGGGACTTGCCAAAGTGCAGAGAAAAGTTCGATTGGCCTGTGATAAAACAAATTTAAAAACAAAGTGATCATTGTGAGATTAAAATGAGTTCAAAACCAATTGAAGTCAGTGGAGTTTTGCCATTTAGGTTTTATGCCCACTGTTATCTCAATAATTTTATATTAATTATTTTCATATCCTATAAAAGTATTTCTGTTTTCAAAAAATTACTCTATTTCATCTCAGAGTCAGACCTTCCTATGTAGTTAGACATGTCATCTCTGTTGATTGACCAATAGCTTTATTTCCTATTGGGAAGTGAGGGTGTGGGTGGATGGCAGGTTCTATCTGGTCTTGTCCTCCCAATTTCTAATCAGAATTATGAGATTTAGGTTTCTCTGCAGCAGCCTATCAATCGTCAGCCAATAGACATTGGCCTACAGTGTTCCAGAAGCTTCTATGTACTAGAGATACAAACACGAGAATGGAACAATTGCTATTTCCAAGAAGCTTAAATTCTAATGGAGAAATATGTGTGTGTGTGTGTGTGTGTGTGTGTATATGTGTGTGTGTATACATATGTATATGCAAAATAAATAGAAATAACAATTTTAAGGTTGTTAGAGAGAGGGCTCTAGCAGCTTGAGGGATCTGGAAAGGCCTCATGGTAAAGGTGGTGCTTAAATTATGTCCTGAAGGACCAAAGTGATTTTACGAGTCAGAGGGGGTGCACTGGACATGGGGGGAGAGCCAGTGCAAAGGCACAGAGTGGGGAGATGTATAAAGAACAAAGAGGCCAGTCTGGACAGACCATGGTGTTCAGAGAGGTGAGTGATATATGATGAAGAAAGAAAGCTAGGTTGGGGTCTCTCTGTGAAGTACGTTTTGTGCATGTGTTGCCATCTATTCTTTCATTCAAGAACCATTATTATTAAGCAAATATTATATGCAATGCAAAATGCAGCCTATCCAGTCTTTCTCCTGAGGTTCTTCATCACCAACTGGTTAGACAGTTAAAACTGAATGTCCTGAGGACATCTCAAATGCAAGCTGTCTGAAACAGAACTCATCTTTTCCCTCCAAACCCATGCCTTAACCAAACTTGTCTGTTTCTGTCAAGGGTACGACCCTCCTCCCAGTTCCCCAGATTTGTAACCTCACAAGTATTCTCAAATCCTTACTGTCTCTTGTCCTCCATATCCAATCAGTTGCTACATCTTGCCACTCTTGCTGTTTCTGCCTCCATAAAGTCTCTCAGATCAGCCCCCATCTGTCTCTCTCTCTCCCTGTCCCTCTCCCTCCCCCAACCACATTAAGTTCAGATTCTCATCACCTCTTGTCTGGGGAGCCTATTGTTAGGGGCCCCTAATTGGTCTCCCTGTTTCAGGTCTCTCCCCACTCCAATTCATCTTTCACATAGCTACTGCCCAAGTGATTTCCCATAGATGTAGATCAGATCATATCATTCCTCTCATCAGTGGACTCCAAAGGCTCCCCCCTATTTCTAGGATAAAATAGAAACTTTTCTGCTTAGTTTTTTAAGCCCTTTACAGCCTAACCCCAGTTTATCTTTTTAGTGTCATGATAAATCACTCCCTTTCCAGAATTCTACTATGCAGAGAAATCGGCCTTGTCTCTGGTCCTTCTGCATGGGACCTGTCTTATACTCCCTCCCATCCTACACACTCCTGGAATATACTCTCTCTTCATCTGTTCCTCATTGCATCACTCGCTTCTTTTTTAGATGTAGAGGAGGCATTACTTCTAGTGGAAAAATCTTTCCTGATACCCCCAATTTCCAGTGCCTTTCTTCCCTAACTACTTATATTTGTATTGTTCAGTAAGTATGTGTACATGCATATATATATATATATGTATATATATATATACATACATACACACATATAACGTTTTTCCTCTATATATTCATATATGAATATGTTGTTTCCTGAGACAGATTATAAACTTCTTGAGAGTAGCCACCATTTTATCTTTGGCCTGTATCTCTAGTATCTCACCCAGTGCCTGACACATAGTAGGTACTTAATAAGTGTCTGTTGATTAGCTGATTGTGCTAAGTACTGAGGGAGATAATCAAGATAGGGAGTATACAGCCTAAAAATTTTAACCATGTTCTAGTAGACTAAGAATCAACATGATTGGGCAAGTGAACAAATGTTAAGAAATTCATAAAGTAAAATGACAAATTCACTTCTTTTTTCTACAAATAGTCAATTATTTTATTTTTTGTTTGTTTTTAAATTTTCCTTAGGCTTAGGTTTATTGATGATGGTAGGGTTTGGAGGGGATGGAGAGGGGAAAGGCAGAATATCCAGGTTTAGCTTTATATTAGATTCATTTCTATAATTTAAATTTGCTGCCTTACATAAATGCTTAGACTTCTAGTACCCTTTAATTCAACTGTGCTTTTATTTTAAAGTAGATATACTCAAATGAATCTGTGGTCTCATGGCTTTAGTTGTACCCTCCAGGGATGTAGATTACAACCCATTCTTGTCTGTCCATCCATACTCGCCTATCTACTCTTCCCATAAATTTGCCACAAGAGGCAAATTCAATCTGTTAGTAGCCTTATTTACCTTTTCCTGATATTGCAATGATATCCATGTAGTATCTAGTCTATCACCTGTCATCCATTGTTTTTGCCATGTGACTTATTTATCATCTTTTTTTAAAAAACTTTTTGTTGTTGTTCAGTTGTTTCAGTCATGCCTGACTCTTCATGACCCCATTTGGCAAAGATGTTGGAGTGTTTTGCCACTTCTTTCTTCAGCTCATTTAACAATGAGGAAATTGAGGCAAACAGGGTTAAGTGACTTGCCCAGGGTCACACAGTAAGTGTCTGAGGACAGATTTGAACTCAGGAAGATGAGTTTTCTTGACTCCAGGTTTAGCACTCCATGCACTACATCACTTAGCTGCTTTTTTTTTTACTTATACTCCAGGAATTCTTCTCAGTTTATTCGTTATCTTTTGCAGCCTGCTCCTGATCACCATATGCCTTTCCATTGCCCTCTGTGTGACATTGCCTTTTAATTACTGACAAACCATAGTGACTCATAGCCACTCTACAACACTGGTAGAATAGTATTATTGAAAAAAAAAGATGAGACTTTGTTTTGGGAACACTTTTGAGGTCATTAAAAGAATTTTGTATTTCCTGGAGGCAGTCCAGCCTGTTTACTTCCTCTTGTTTAACACTGAGCTCAATCCATTTTTAGTACTATCTATCCAAGATATCTGTATTCTCTCTCTCCCTCCCTTTCTTCCTTCCTTCCTTCCCTCCCTTCTTCCTTCCTCCCTTCCTTCCTTCCTGAGTCTTTTGGTATCATCTTAGATCATTGCTGAGAGCAGCTAAGTCTATCAAAGCTAGTCTTTGAACAGTGTTGTTGTTATTGTGTATAATGTTCTCCTGGTTCTGCTCATTTCATTCAGCATCAGTTCGTATAAGTCTTTCCAGGTTTTTCTGAAATCTGCCTGCTCATCATTTCTTATGGAGCAACAGCATTCCATTACATTCCTATCACACCTTTCAGCAAGCATTTATTAAGTGCTTACTATATGCTAGACACTGTGCTAAGTTTAGGAAATACAAATACAAGCAAAAAAGAGACAGTCCTTGCCTTCCTGGTGCTTAAATTCTAATGGCAGGAAGACAACATACTGGAGGAAGCTGAGAAGCAGGGATTAGGTGGTGAGAGGGAAATTCCCCTTGTTAGGGTCATGTTGGAGAAAGGAGTCGATAAAATTAGGATCAGAGTGGAATAAAGAAGTGAACCTTGGCAGATGAGGCACTGTGTTTAAAATAGTGATTCCTGAAGGAACTAATCAATTAGAGGAAGAGGCTGCAGGGGTGGAGTGTTCTTCAAGGGTGTGAAGGCTTCTGGGTAATGGTAGAGAAAGGAGTCCGGAGAGTAAAGATGGAAGCCTAAAAAGGAATGAAGGAGAAGATATATGCCTACTTTTTATTGTCATTATGAATGATACCTCAGCATTGTTTTTATATTGGAAATTTTATCATGCAAAAAAAAGGAAAGGCTCAAAATGTAATTCTGGATATTCCCGTAGATAGAAGAATAAATGGGAAACATTGTTTCTTGGTCTTGTTTACCACTAACTGTATGGGCATATCAGGGCTTAGCTTTCCCATCTGCATTATACTGATAAGCCTATAGGTAAGCAGCTAAGTGGCTAAGTATATAGAGCAATGGGCCTGTAGTCAGACCTGAGTTCAAATCTGGCCTCAGACTTTTTTTTTTAGTTTTTAAGTTTATTTTAAACTGAAATATAAAATAAGAAAAAAAAAACATTGCCATAGCAGAACATACATAGTAGAATGTAAGAGAGAATTCAATATAAAACAATAAATTTCCATTTCAAGAAAACCTGTATAATAAGTACTCCACATCATTCTCAAAGCTATTCATTTTGTCTTTGTTTTCTTGTAGGTCTTCTTTTTGTCCTCTGCTGTGCACTTTTTACTTTATTTTTCCCCTCTCACCCCCTCCCAAAGAAGGCAACAATAAACATGGAAATCTATCTATCTATTTATCTATCTATCTGCATATTGTGTATATATAATACACATACATATATGCATATATGCATATACGTAGATATCTATAAACATGCACATACATACACGTGTACATTCAAACACATATTTATATCTTTTTCCCCTGATTTCTTTGAAGTTACTGACCTTCTATTCCAAATGAATGCTTTTGTTATTTTTTCTAAGTAAGGTTTTTTTAGTAAGTTAATTGCGATAGCATTACATAGATTAGTTAGGTAAAAATGTCATTTTAAAATTCTATTGGCTTTACCTACCCATGAACAATAAGTATTACTTCAGTTGTTTAGATCTGACTTTATTTGTATAAAAAGTGTTCTATGCTTATGTCCATATAATTCCTGTGTCTGTTTTGGCAGGTATGCTCTCCAATACTTTATACTGTCTAGTTCTTTTAAATGGTCTAAAACAATATTGAATAATATTGCAGACATATAGTGTAGTTCCCCTATTTTTCTCTTTTGATTAAATCTATTTTAGCTTTAACTTTGTCTGAGATTCAGACACTTACCAGCTTTGTGACCTTGGGCAAGTCACTTAACTTTCATTTGCTTTAAACCACTGGAGAAAGAAATGGCAAAGCACTCCAATATCGTTGCCAAGAGAACTCCATGAACAAGATAGTCCATGGGGTCAGAAAGAGTCAGATAAAGCTGAATGACAGAACAATGACAGCAGACATTGTGAGACTAAATGAAATGCTGTATGTGAGAAGTGCCAGATAAATTTAAAATGGTAATCTTAATCTCTTATTGTATTTGCTGTTAGAAACATCTATTTCCTCATTTAATATTACAGTTGCTCTAAACAGTGAATGGAATGTCCCTTAGCTCTTTGATCTCCTAGTATAGGAATTACAAAATATGCTTAGTTTCAATATGGTTGGTATTGATGGAGTATGAAGGAATCACTCTTGTAACTTTTTCATGAGAAAACCTCTGACCTAATAGTTAACTTAGTTAACCGATTGGAATAAAATGATTGTAGGCTCAAAATTCTGTCACAGCTTTGGGTGAATTACTTTCCTTTTTTTGCTTTCCAATCTCACCCTATACACACATAGCATCTTTGTGTCATTTCACTATTAATAATATCTTTATATTGGAATAATATAATGGAGTAGTATAAAATAATTATAATTCTAAAAAGGAATTTAATTTGTCACAGTCGTTTCAATGGTGTTTTCACAGTCTACCTCATACACACACATATATGCATGTCGGGATCTCACATGCTCATATATGTACATATGAGGTAGGAGGGATTTATTACTATTGTTATTATTGCTATCCTCTTAACTTTAGTTTATTACCTTAAAATGGAAATGTGTTTATTTTAAGGGAGATCAACATGCTAATACAATTTTAATTAATGCTTAATTACATATTATTAATATTAGTAGTAGCAAAGTATCAATAATCTAGTAGCCTGAAGAGAAACCTGAATTATTTAATTTTATATGCTTTTGCAATTGTGGCAGAGGAGAAAGTAAGAGTTACTGGCTGCCCTTGAAAACTCTGCCCACAACCTAGCAGTGAGCTGTTTTGTACATAAGAAGCTAACTGGGAGTGGCACGAAATTATCAAGAAAAAAAATAGTAATATATGCTTAAAGGTTTCTGGGCACCAAACCAGATACCATTGTAACTAAAAATACAGTGGCCAACAGAAAGGAGATTTGTGATGTAGTAAATTCCTAAAACTGTCTAATCATGGAAAATTCCAATCAACAACTTCTGGATGTACAAAATTTCTCAGGGTTTCCTGTAGTTTTTACCTTTACATCATTTTTACCTTTACATCAATTTTTCCACAAAACCATAATAAAGTAAGGATGGAGTAATAAGCTATTTGGTTTCATCTGGAAGGATGCCCTTTATGTATCCTAATGCCCACTTACAAGTGGAAATTAAAACAGTCTATTGATTTACTAGTCCATTTGACTTCGAATTGCAATTGTTAAGACATATTTATTCACTTGAGAAGCTTTCAGGGCCTTGATTTTTTTTTCTTTGTTCAGATATACCCCTTAATGCTTAGCTCAGTTGACAAACAATTTTTTCCTATAATAATGACCTTGGGTACAAATGATTTACACCATTAATGGCACTCTTTTCAGACAGTACTGTAAATCTGAGCTCTTCCATGGTATTTAATTATAAAGAACCCCTTTGCATCCATTGAGTGGGTGACTAAATACCAGCTTAATGTTACAGCTGTCAGATTTGTTTGCCTGTGGCAAAAATAGGCTTAGTATTATGGAAAATCTGATTCCAGATCACTCCTAGAGAAGACCGTTAAGGGGGGGATACTTATTTTTAAAATTGTTATTTTTGTGTGAACTGGAATATATTTGGAAACCCAAAACTTAAAAAAGTTGGCTTTATTTCTATAGATTTAAAAACTATGATAGTCATGTAGTCTTTCCTCCTAATATATCAGATAATGAGATGGAGAACTATCTCTTAAGAAGCCAGGGATATTTCACAAGTGACCCACATTTTAATTTGTACACATGAAAGCACATACACACATATGTGTATACATCAATACATAAATTCAATTAATTCTATAAACACTTATTAAATTATTGCGTTTCAGGCACTGAGGCCTTGGTAATAGAAATTCAGTAATGAAATAGCCTGACCCTCTTAGTCACATGTCTTACCTTCTGAGAAACAAATCTAGCTGCTTGCAGCATACCATAGAGCTATACAGGTTGCTTTCATGATTTTGAAGGATATGGAAACCAGTTGAAAATGCAATTTTGTCATTTTGGGCAAACACAATTTCCTGAGCCAGAATTTTGCTCAAGCACTGGGTCATGTACTTCATTAAAGTTCTGTTACCCTCTGCTATGCTTCTCACTAGATATACAGATTTCATCTTATTCCTCAGAATTCTTTTCCCCAACAAATGCTTGGTTTTGTTCTCATGGATTACAAATCGTAAAGCAGTTTATGTGAGTTCTCCTGGACTATAGAATAACATAAAGAAGGTTGGCTCCAAGTTGTGGGATCCAGTTGTGAGCTAGGCCATTTTGTTCCACTAATGGTGATCATTTTGTTGCAAAGATCATTTTTAATGCATTTGGTGGAATAAGTCATTTCTCTTTCCTTTGATAACTTGCCCCTTCTCTGGAATTTTGAACGCTTCCTGGCTTGCCTCCAAGAAATAGCCTGACCCTGAACTGACATTGAGAAGTATTTTTCCATGTGTAAATAGAATAAGAGTTGGTATCTCTTTTGAAAGGTTAATAAGACTAATTGGCTAAAGTAATAGCCAATTAGTCTTGCAGATGAGATGTGTTAAGTGAGGTTACACTTGTAATTTTTCATAGTTAATAGGTGCATTTCGTATTAAGAGTAATATGAGTTCTTTTTATATAATTACTAGAATTAGAACTGAAGAGCTATTTGGATTAAGGTTTTGAAAGAAGCCAATAGATTGAGATAAACATCTTGCCATAAGAAGTTTGCCTTGTTTTGAGCTACCTGAAATGTTCATGAGATGCAAGAGTTCTTTGGTATCTCTGTGGACTCAAATCTCTTGAGATTTTAGGGCTTTTGTGGATAGAACAGGATTCCCCAGTATCACTTTTTGTTTCATATTTAGCCTTTAGAGTATTTCCCCATCTCCTTGAGAAACTGGAAGGAATTTCAAACTCTGGAAGCACAAAGATGCCTCTTAGGAGGCACAGCTCTGATACCTACCAAAATATTCACTTTCAGGCCATCTATGTGATGTATTTCGCTTCCTGCACTTCTGCAGTCCTAGTTGTAGCACTGAAGCATGTACATTTTCTCTCTTTGGCTAGTGGTCATTGTTGGAAGAAAAGGTAATGGGACAGGACCCCTGGAGCATAGTTTATCTCAAGGACCCCTTTGAAACCCATGGACACCTCAGAATAACATTTTTAAATGCATAAAATTAGAGGATTATCAGGGAAACTAAAGGATTATGAGATTAAAGATGTGTATACGTATATTTATTTTTTCCCAACTAAGTTCACAGACACACTAATCCAATGGATCCCAAGTTAAGAAAGCTTGTGTAGGATCCAGAAGGGGCCAGTGTTAGGCAAGAGGATTCCTTCATCCTCCCCTCTCCACCCCCACATTTGTTCATGACTCTGCAGCATTTTGGCATAGACAGTTCAGCATTCATGCTTTGAATTACTCATTAGCAACAGTGCTGAAGGAAATGCTATTTTTTCCTATTCTGGGGGAGAAATGTGTAGAATTTTTCCCAGTTAACTTTTAAAACTATTTCTCAGCATTATCACCTTCTCTTTCCCACTTCCGCTGTGTCAGAGGAAGAGCCATCTCTATTTCTTGCCAAGTTATTGTTGTATCTGAGTCCTTATCTCATTCCTCTTGGGTCCTCCAGTACTACAGTCCAGTTGAGGTCTCTGCCCCCTTACACATAATTGGTCTCTCCCTGTTCATTGGCTCCTGCCCATTTACTTGTAAACATGCTTAGGTCTCCCTCATTCATACTTTTTTTTTAAAAAAAGCTCTCTCTTGACATTTCTACTCACTCCAGCTCTCATCCCTTCTCTTTCCCTCTTTCCTCTCCTTCTTTGCCAAACTTCGAGAAAAAAGTTTCCTACACCAGATGCTCCTATTTCCTTGCCACCCACTCTCTCTACAATCCCTTGCAATCTGGCTTCCACTCCCACTGCTCCAGTGAAAGTATTTTCCCAGAGGTCATTAATGACTCCTGACTTGCCAAATCTAATGATCTTGAAAAACCAACCAGTCAATCTATAGGCAATTATTAAGCATACTGTGGACCATGCACAGTACCACGTACTAGAGATACAAGGTGAAAAAAAAAACAATTTCTATTCTCTTACAATCTATCTGAGGAGACATGATAAATATATGTGAAATACATAGTGAATATATACCGAGTAGTTAGGAAATGAGAGCACTAAAAGATGAAGGATCAGGAAAGGCTCATGTAAGAGGAGACTGAGCTGTATCTTGACTAAAGTAAGGGATTCAACATGACCTTATTGAGGAAGGAGTACATATCAGGCCCAGGGAACACCACTAATATCAAGGAATTGAGATGGGAAATGAACAATTTGTGAGGATCAGAAAGAAGGCAATTTGGCTTGACCATGGAGTCATGTATAGGAAGCCATATATAGGGAGGTCAAAGCCAGGTTGTTAAAGGATTTAAAAGTCAAAAAGAGGAGTTTATAATTGATCCTTTAAATAATAGGGAGCCATTTACCTAGCAGGGGCATGATATGGTCTAATCGATGCTCACAGAAAATCACTTTGGCAGCTACATGGAGCATGGATTGGTCCGGAGGGAGACTGGAGGCCAGGGGACCAATTAGAAGTTATAGCAATAGGCCACATTTAGAGGTGATGAAGACATGAGCTCAGGTAGTAGCTGGTGTCCTCATCCTTCTTGATCTGTCTGTAATTTTAGACCCTCTCCTCCTTTTTATAGTTATTTAATTTTAGATCATGCCTGTTCTGCAAATATCTACATCTTATTTCTTCTTCTTTATTCTTATAGCCACCACCCTAGTAAAGGCCCTCATTAATCCTATTTCCACATGATTGCAGTTACTTTCTTTACTCTCTTTTACCCTACCTAGCTAAGTAGTTGACTGTCCTTGTTAATTCTGCTTCCATAAAATCTTTTGCATTCATCCCTGACTTTTCTTTTATTAATCTCTGACTTTTCACCCCTTGCTGAAGTCTCCCTAGTTCAAACTCCTGGTGCTTCTCCCCTGAATCATCCTATTAGCCTCCTAATTGGTTTTCTTACTTCCATTTTCATCCCCTCTTCAATCTCTCTTTCACACTTTGACCTAGGTAATCTTCCCAATGTACTATTTTGATAATGTTACTCTTCTCCTCTAAACCTTCAGAAGCTCACTATTGCTTAATGAATAAATGATAAATTCCTTGTCCTGGTATTCAGGGGCCGTAACAATATGGCTTTAGCTTTAACTCATTCTATTTTAGTGAGGCAAAGTCAGCATGGCATATAATAGATCATTGGGCATGGATCATTTGAATAAGGAAAGATGTGGGTTCAAGTCAACTACTAGTTGTGTAACTGTGTAAAACTAACAGCTTCTCTGGGTGCCAGTGTCTTCATATAAATTTCAATCATGATATCTGTAGCACCCACCTCTCAGGGTTGCTATGTGTGTGTGTGGGGGGGGGGGGTTAAATGAGAGAATACATATACACTTCTTTCCAAATCTTCTAGGCAAACTCTCTGCCACCACCCCTGCCCTGTTCTCTTCTTGTCCCTTTGTGTTTCTGTGCCATAACTTATACCATCTCCTAGGCTCAGAATGGCTTCTCCATCTTTTGAAATCCCCTTCTTCAAAGATCAATGTTGATGCTCTGTTCTTCAAGAAAACTTTCCTAGAAACCCGCCCCCCCCCAATCTCATTCTTCTAAAATTTCTCATCACTTTTTCTAGATTTCTCCTCAGCACTTATCTCACCCTCTCTTGGTTCACGGTCATTTGAGTATGTGTCTTTCCTCCCATTGGATTGTAAGCTCCTTTCTTTTTACTCTCAGGTTTTTACATGGTTGCTTGCATACACTGAAATACTCAATTGCATCTGTGATTTCATCAGTGTGAGTGCTTCCTTTAATGATTGAGATTGCTTGTGCTTAAAAAAATACTGAATTGAATTCCCTCTTCTATGCTGTCTCCAATTCATCCTAGCCACTATTGACTGATTAATTTTATGTAGCCAGGTTCTGCAAATAATGCATCCTGCATAATGGCTGAATTTGTATTATTCGAAACTATAATTACATTAAATATGGTCATTGGTTTCAGCCCAGTAGAAATGTGCAGCATAAATATGAATGGTGTGATCATTTAAAAAGATTGTTGGCTGTACATATATTTAGTCATGATATTCTGCTCAAAAATCATTAGTGTTTCCCTACTGCCTATAGAGTAAAATACAGATTTCTTTGCTTGGCATTTTAGTACTTTCACAGTTTAGTGCCATTTAATCTTTCCAACCTTATCTCAAAATCTATGTTCCAGTCAAATTAGACTACTTGCTGTTCCCTGAATGTCTTGTCCTCCCCCAGTTTCATGCTTTTGCTCATCCTGTTCCTTGTTCTTGGAAAGACCAACTATCCCCTCTTCGCCTGGTGAATGTCTATTCATCCCTTAAAGCAGAGGGGTCAAACACATGGCCTGCAGGTCAGCAACAAGCGCAAGGGGGAGTTCCCCCAATTTGTAATTTTCTCAGAGACCTCGCCTAGTAGTTGGTTGTTACCTCTTTTCTGTACTTTTCAAGTATAATTTTGTAATATAGTTACTTTTATAGATGCCATAGCCCCTTAATAGAGTTAAAGGCCATCAAGTTAGGGTCTAGATTATGCCTAAAATTTGCATCTTCCTAGCACTTAGCCTAATACTCTATCCATAATTAAGTAAACATTAGTAAATGTTTACTAATGTGATATACACCCTTATATTAATATCTTTTATTTCAGGAAATATCTTCATGAGTAACAATGCAGTAGTTATGACCTCAAGAGTATAAGAAGTAGCAATGAATAATGAGAAAGTTATCATAAATATTGTTAATTTAGCTTTAAACTACTTGGTTAATTGCAGTGGTATGAATTCAGGATGTCAATGTTAATGATCTGCCCTGGCTTTATTATTTAATTTCCAAAATGTGTTTCCATTCAGTCTCAAAATTTAATTACCTTGTTTTGAGTTTATACTGTATAAAGAAAACAAGATTATAAATAAGGCTGGGAATTGCCTATGTGTATGTAATGATGTGTTTTCAGAATACATACTCAAGCTGTGTATCTGAAAAAAGAAGTGGGCATAATGGTACTCCTCTGGTCCCCTTCAGGGACTGTTCTGAGGACCAGCTGAAATACTGTATGCATTTTGTTCAAAAGTGACTGCTCTACAAACATAAGGCATTATTCTAGAATAATAAATTCACAGAGGAAAGGTACTATCCTTAAAATCATAAGAGTTGGGTTTTAGTCTCAGTTCTACTACTTACTAGCCATGAGAACTTGGACAGGTAAGCTCTCTAAACTTTTGGAAATATATAAAAAATGGAAAGCACAAATCATAAGAGTTGGGTTTTAGTCTCAGTTCTACCACTTACTAGCCATGAGAACTTGGACAGGTAAGCTGTCTAAACTTTTGGAAATATATAAAAAATGGAAAGCACAAATCATAAGAGTTGGGTTTTAGTCTCAGTTCTACTACTTACTAGCCATGAGAAATTGGACAGGTAAGCTCTCTAAACTTTTGGAAATATATAAAAAATGGAAAGCGCTATCTCAGGAGGTTCCCCTTCATTAGAAGCCTTCAAGCAAAGGCTGGAGGACTGGTTACTTGTTAGGAAACTTGTGAAACAGATTCTTGCTCAGGTTAGATGGGGAGTCTTTGGTAGCATAGTGACTAGAGCATTGAACTTGGGGTCAAGAAAATCTGAATTCAAATCCTGTCCAAGACTAGCTGTGTGGCCCTGAGTGAGTCACATAATCTCTCCTAGACTCACTTAACTCATTTTTAAAAAGAGATAGTAATAGCAACTACTTCACGGGGTTGTTGTGAGGATCAAATGAGACAATGTCCATAAAGCTTTTTGTGAAATTTAAAGTACTATGTAAATATCGGCATTATTATTAATACTACTGAAGGGGCTCTGAGGTCCCTTCCACTTTTGAGGTTCTCTGCTCTCTACGCTAATTGCAATTTTAGTTAAAAAGAGAAAAAAAATATTTTTTTTCCAATCACATTGGGATATTTGAGGCAAGAAATTCAAAGCCAACATATGTCTCTCTTTTTTCTCCATTTCTTCACACAGTGGGCAGTCACTGTGCTAACTGATGAACTAACTTTGCTCTGGTTCCATAAAAACCAAAGCCCTAATCTCAATATTTCCATTGACTCTCACTTGACAACTAGCTTTATCAAGTATTTTTTCTCCATATCTATAATCTGGTCAAATCATTATTCCTCTCTTGCCATCTCATTACTATCTTATCAAGATTAATGAACATTTCTAGGTAGCTTTTAAAAGTATTACACTAAAAGTGGTTTTGTAACTTTAAGGAATATATGATGCGTATCAAACTTCCTATGTTAATGATTAACATAAAAATGTCACATGTCAACAGTAGTCATTATAACAGAATGACGTATAACTCTATTCTTCTTTTCTAATTCCCAAACGTGCAAGGCCCATTTGTTCACCTCTCTACAGTGTGACATTGCTGGTGTCAACAATCACATTGAGAACTGAAATGGGCCAAAAGAACCAATCTGGCTTATTTTACAGGTGAAAGAACTGAAGCTCAGAGAGATCATGTGATTGTCCAAGGTCACACAACTAATTTATATGGAACCAGAGGCCAAGTTGCTCAACCTAGTCTGTAGTAATAATATTACAGAGCTCATTTGCTTTAGGGCAAAATGGAGAGACCCAAAGTGAGAGTCAGACATATATGCCACTCACTAGCTTAGCTGTGTGTCTGTGGGTAGATTATTTAACCTCATATTTTGTTTTTATTTTGTTTTGTTTTTAGTTTTTTCCCTCTATAAAACAAAGGAGGTTGAACTTGCTGGTCTTAAAATTTCCTTCTAATGCTAATGATTCTACTAAATTATGTGATTCTATAAAATTGACTTAAAATACAAAATAATTTTTAGTAACATAAGTTTACAGTCTAAACTGGGGATATAAATCATTAAGTTTTGATGGAATTTTGTTTATCATTACTAGTCAAATCTGGGATTCTTGAGTAGATAAGTGGAAGATTTCATATCTATGCTTAGGTTACCAGTGTATACCAGAGGTTCTAAGTACTGGGAGGAATAGAATGGCATGGGGAATTTATTTTCCATTAGTGTGCATCTTCCGTTTGCTGCAATGATGTAATTGTACTTTTTTTCCTTGGCCTTGCTCCCATCCTTGGCTTGACTTCCATCTTCAAGCCGGCCCCAGCCCAGGCCTTATAAACTGACATGGAATAGAATTTAGCAAGGTAAACACTTTTTTTTGGCCTGCACTCTACTTTGAAAGCCAACTCTGAAGTTGTGGGTCCATATCAGGAGAGCTCAGAGTATTTGATCTACAGTCTCCAGGTGGAAGAATACAAGGTGACCCTAAGTAGTTAGAACTGAAATATTCTGAAGATTGGGAAAGGACTCCAGAGTAAGGTTTGTATAGTGTAATTTAAAACAAAATCTCATATTTGTAGAATGCTTTTTCACTTTACAAAGCATTTTTATACTTATTATTCAAACAAAAGATAATAGAGCTGCTATTTTACAGATAAGAAAAATGAGACTGGGAGAGGTTAAATAGAATTGGGAGCTAGATTCATCTAGTTGAACCCATAGAAGCCTGAGAATCCCCTTGGCAAAATTCCTAGACAATGGTCATCTGATTTTTGCTTTGCATCCTCTAATGAAGGGGAACCCACTACCTCCAAAAGCAGCCACTTTTACTTTTAAACATTTCTGATTGTAGGAGGTTTTTATTTACAACAAAGGGAAAACTCAGCACTGTCCCCAAGGTGATATGTATTACATTAGATTGGGTTGTTAATACTATATTCATATGCTGCTTGTTATTTACACATCTCTTGATGTTCCCTGGCCTCATGATAGGCCATTTACCATCCTTCGTACGGATCAACAGAGCCTGCCAGTGTTGATTGGATCACCATGTGATAAAGTTACAATTCATCTTGAATTCCTTCTTCTGCTGTTCTCAGGCTTTTCTTTATCTTTATCACTGCTTAAAACAACCTGTCCCTTCTTGACCACCATGTAAAATGTTTCTATGTTCATTGTCCCTATATTGCTTTTCTGTGTTACTTTAGTTTCCCTTCTTAAAACCTAAAATTTTATTTATTATGGTTTCTTCATTGCCCTTCACTGTCTTTACTTGTCGGGTGGTCAATAAGTATTTATTAAGCACCTAATGTGTGCCAGGCCCTACTAAAAGCTGGGGATAAAAAGAAATGAAAAAAAGTCATTGCCCTTGCATTGAAGGAGCTCGCGTTCTAACAAGGGGGAAACATGCTAACAGCTATATATATACAAGATCTAACCAGTATAAATGGAAGGTAATATAAGAGGAAAGACAAAGGTGTATGTTTGGCAGATAGGAGATCAGGAAAAGCCTCTTGCTGAAGGTGGGATTTGAGCTGAATCTTAAAGGAAGCCAGGGGAGCCAGGAGGCAGAATTTAGGCAGAACCTTACCAGGCATGAGGGATTTCTGGTGAAAAGATGCAAAGTCAGGATATGGTGTCTTGTGAAGGGCAAGGAAGAAGGCTAGGAAGTAGAGGGGAATAGGGTGTAAGAATACTAGAAAGGTTAGGAGGGAGAAAGTTAAGAAGGACTTTAAAATCCAGACAATGTTTATATTTGATTTTGGAGATAGGGAGCCACTTGTGTTTATTGAGTAAGAGGGTGACTTTGTTAGACGTATGCTTTAGGAAGATCACTTTGACAGCTGAGTAGAGGATGGTTTGGAGGTAGGGAGAGATTAGGCATCAATCAGCTGACAGTTTCTTTTGGTCCAGGAATGAGGTGGTGTGCCAGAGTTCTGGCTATATAAATGGAGAGAAGGCAACGCATACAAGAGATGTTGCGATGGTGGAGATGACAAGACTTGGCAATAGTTTGGTTATGTAGGGTGAGTGGGAGTGAGGAGCTTAGATCGGGAGCTTGTCCTACTGGGACAATGGTTGTGGCTTCTACAGTAATAGGGAAGTTAAAAAGAGGGGGAGGGTTTTTGAGAGAAGATAATGAGATCTGTTTCATACAAGTTGAGTTGGAGATATCTATAGCACATCTAGTTTGAGAAGGTGAATAAATAGTTGGTCAAAGAGACTAGGGTTCTCAGGAGAGAGGTTAGGGCTATATAAATAGATCTGAAAATCATTATTTAATGGAGACATAAATATTATTAGATAGACCCATAATTTTGGCATTATATTTGGAATATTTATTATTTTGCTGCTGTTCATCATTCCTGTAAATTTGTCACTGTACACTCAAGTGACAACATATATGATATTCTAGTATAGATTTAGAACTAGAAGGAACACTAGAAATCACCTAGCAAAACCCCCTAATTTTAGGGAGGAGGAAAATATGGCCCAGCAAACAGAAGTGATTGGCCTAAAGTCACACTATCAAATAGCAGAGGCAGATTGGAGTCCAGATCCTTTGATGTCAAATAGAGGCTCTTGGCACTCTAACCTCTTGGCTCTCTAGGGCTCCATCCTGTATTCTGTGAGTAGATGGCAGGTAGGGACAGCTTCTGTCGAAATTGGAATCTCTGTGTTATTTGAAAGCTCATCACCTTTTTAGAGGAACGTTGTTACACTTAACATGCTGATCAATTTTTAGTTACTGTATTTGGACATTTAGGTGCTACAATGTATAGAGCACTGAGCCTGGAGTCAGGAGGCCACTTACTAGCTATGTGACCCTAGGTAAGTCATTTGACCCTGTTTGCCTCAGTTTCCTCATCTGTAAAATGAGCCGGAGAAGGAAATGAAAAATCGCTTCAGTATCTTTGCCAAGAAAACCCCAAATGGGGTCATGAAGAGTTGGACATGACTGAAAACAACAGAGTTACTGTATTCATGAATGTACCAGTCATAACTGAATACTTGACTTTTTGACACTATTGGTCTAAAAGCTTATAAAGAATATCTAATAATAAGAAAACAGGTAAAGCTAATTCACAATTTTTCTGGTTGGGAATTACTTTATTCACAAAAAATCTTATTTTCAAGTCCTATAGACTATTCTCTTTGCTGGCACAAGTAGCTACAGTTATTTAAAAAAATTTTTCTCCACAAACCTGGTACACAAAAGGAAATCCTTGATTTAAATCAAAGAAACAAACACTAAATTACCTTCACTAACCTGAGGCTTATAGGGTTATAGAATAAGTAGGACAGGAAATCAGCCGCAGAGATGTCTATTTGTTTAACAATGCGTATTCACATCAGTTTATCGGAGACTTCTAAATCCTCCCCTCCTCCCATACTAAACTCAATTTTAGTTAAGCCTTTTTGTTGTTGTTGTTGAGGCAATTAGGGTTGAATGACTTGCTCAGGGTCACACAGCTAGTAAGTGACTGAGGCCAAATTTGAACTTAGGTACTCCTGATTCCGGGGCTGGTACTCTATCCACTGTGCTACCTAGCTGCCCTGAAGCCTTCTAAATTCTCTATTTTAATTCAGTTACACAAACATTTAATAAACACTTACTAGCTGTGAGATACTGTTGTAAATTCTTGAGATGTAAATACAAAAATGAGACAATTCCTCATCTCAAGTACATTTTATTGGTCATATGTGCCAGAGATGTCAAATAGGTGATTAGGGGACATGAGCCTCCCACACTGAGTGTGGTCCAAACCATATTAAAATGTAATTGGGAAATACTTAACCAAATAAAAATACAACAAAACATATAAAACATATATTTTAAAACTGAGTCAATATGAGGCTTGCAGGGATCCTTTTGTAGGGATTTTGTTCTTCTTGTAGAGTCGTGTCTGATGCTTTATGACCCATTTTGGGGTTTTCTTGGCAAAGATTCTGAAGTGGTTTGTCATTTCCTTCTCCAGCTCATTTTACAGATGAGTAAATTAAGGCAAACAGGGTTGAGTGACTTGCCCAGGATCACATAGCTAGTAAGTGTTTGAGGGTGGATTTGAACTCAGGAAGATGAGCCTTCTTGACCCCAGGCCTGGTGCTCTATTCAGTGCGCCATCTAGCTCCCCCTCATTTGTAGGGATTACTGGCCCCTATTTCTTTTTGAATTAGACACCACTGTTGTACACTAAATACTTAAGTATTAGTATACTGAATACTTAAGTAGATACAAGGTAATTTGAAGAGACAAAGAACATTAACAATTAGGGTAATCAGAGAAGACTTCATTAAGGCTATACACACATACATACGTACATATACACACTTAACATTTATATGTATATTTATGTATGAAAGAGGGAGAGGGCACAATGCCACCGAGTTAGCTCCTGCGTTTCAAAGAACTTAGAAATCAATTCAATCTAATAGATATTTAAGTGGATGGTGTGTTTAAGGTTGCCCTGTTGGTCAATTTGTAATAGATTCTCTGCTTAGTGGAAGTAAATCAGTGTCTCTTGGGGAGGATAGGAAGATTGGATAGGATAAGAGCTCTGCCCTCATTAAGCTTCCATTCTCTTGCATCTAGCTCATAGTGAAAATGACCTCCATTAATGATATGCCTGTCAAACTGGAAAGACTCTGAAAATAGTCCTATCTACGGTTGTATGTGCTTGTGGTCTGAGAACTAGCCTAGCTAAATTTAGAAGGACTCATTACCAAGTTTCCCAGAGGGTGGTGAATTTTTCAGCCATAGCATACTCAGTTTACAGAGGAAATGCACTTTGCATCAGTAGAGGGCTCACATCAGTGAACTAACTCGTGGTTTCTTGGAGATCAGTCTGTTTGGGGCCAGGATTTAACTATAATATCTTTCTAAAGCCTTGACTATACGTATATTCTCATTGAAGCAAAAATTCACATTCCAAATAAAATATAAAAGGGTGCTACACTGGGAATCCAGAGACCTTTACTAAATGGGTGGCACTGGCCAAGAAATTTAATGTTTCTCAATGTCAATTTCTTCCCTGTTGGGTAGTGGGCTAGATCAGTACTTCTCAAATGTTTTGCCCTCACCACTCATTTATACACTTAAACATTATTGAGGACTCCAAAAAATTTTTGTTTATGTGGGCTGTATCTATTAATATTTACTATATTAGAAAAAAAGCTGTTAAAATTATAAAATATTTATTACTTCATTTAAAATAAAAACCATTACATGCTAACACAAATAACATTCTTATGAAAAATAACTATATTTCCCAAATACAATTTAGTGAGAAGAATCACATAGTTTTACAAATTTTTGCAAATCTCTTCAATGTTTGACTTAATGGAGGACAGATGGATTCTCACATCTGTTTCTGCATTCAGTCTGTTGAGATATGTTGTTTTGGGTGAAGTATAAGAAGAAAATCCGGCCTCACACAGATCAGACAATTTGTGTAAATAGTTTTGACCTCGCAGACCTCCAAACCCCGAGTCTGCAGAGCAGAATTTGAGAACTGTTGAGCCAGATTATTTATAAGGTCCCTTCTACCTCTAAATTGCTATGATTTTCTGCTATTTGGTATTACTTATGTCTTTGCTTTCCTCCATTAGTGCAAATTAATTGAGAATTGGCTGTAGTTTCTTGTTTTGAGTTAAGAGCTGAATAGCTACAAACTGTAGTTTTAGTACATCTCCAAACTAATGAACACCTCTTAAGCCCCAACATGGTCTGAATGAATCTCTAAACTCAGATTCAGAGTTTGTAAGTCCCAGGTTTTTTCTTCATCAATGGAAATTATAGTAACTAGAACTAGTTGCTAACAATTATTAGTTCCTTTAGATTGTGTTTAAGCCGGACATTCAGTTATAGTACATAGAAAGCAAACTAATTAAATTATCTTTTCTGTTGTTGTTGGTTTTCAAATCCAATTTTGAAGTTCTACCCTGAGAAGTTGGTCCCTTTTGCTTCCTCTGCATTTTGCATTCTCTTTGATTTGCCATTTAAGATTAATAACCGTGTACTTAGAGCATTCCTGATGATATTTTAGAGGGAAGATTGCAGAATTTCCTTTGCATTGCTATGTGCTGTTCTGAGCCAGCAGCAAACATATTCACAAACTCTTGAGCTATGCAAATAGGCAAAAATAAGGAAACTTTTCATGCTACTGGTGATTAATGATGGAAAGAACACAAATTTAAGAGTAGGAAGATTCTCAGGTTTGATCCTGTTTCTTCCACTTGGGCAAGTTGTGCAATTCATTGCTCTGTATCTCAGTTTTCTTATTTATAAATTGTGAGCAATAATACCTATATAGCCTGCCTAAGTGGTATTATGAGAATTGAGAGAACATAGGAGGCAGCTTATAGAGAGGATAGGGAGCTAGTGTTGGCAGCCAGAAGATCTGGGTTTTGAGCCTGGTCTCTCGTACATGCTTGGCTGAGTGATGCTGGGGCTAGTCATATAACCTCTTAGTGCCCCAGGCAACTTGCTTACACTATAAATGGCAAAGCAGGTGCCAATATGCATTAGCAAAGGGAACTTCTGACTGGAAGAACCTTACTCAGATGAAATCATAGGGCTGGCCCTAAAAAGAAATAGAAAAATGCCTTAGAAAGGGTAGTGTGGGAGTACACAGATGTAAGGTGTCACCGTTACCATTGCCTCAAGCTATACTCGGATGTCTAATTAAGCTCTGTCATGGCCTGTATTCACTGAAGCCAATAAAGCGGGTATGGTTGGATGAAAGCCTTGGCAACACTGCTCCTTTCAGAAAAGGGTTCAGTTAGGGAATGAAGAGCCTTTTTTTTCACTCCAGTCACCTCTGAAACATGGGGTTTTGGTCTGGGTTCTGAGAAAGCTGAGAGAATAAATGGGTGTAGGTGGAAGGGTCAGGACAGCATCTGGGCAATGATGATGGACTGATGCCATTCTTCTCTGTAGTGTCAGGGGCAACTATGAATGACCAAGGAACACATGTCAATACCCAGTAAAGTCAAGTCTATGAGTCTGAAGTAACCAAGTCAGATTGCCCTTTAAACGATGGACTATTTGAGAATGTCTCTGCTCTGATACCATTGTCTGAAACTTGACTGAGGAGGGTGGGAAGATGAAAGGGGAGTTTATAATTAGCTAATGTAAAATGTGGTCAGCTGTCATAAGAAAGAAACAGAATAAATGAGTTTTTTTCTGCTTTAAAATATATTTAGCTTCCAGAAAGTGTTCATTTGGTTTTCTCCTGTACCTTCTGCTGGGCTAGATATTGAGCAGAAAAAAATAGGTAATATTCTGTAATGCTTCATGCCTGTGATACCTACTACCATGAAAGCTGAAGCGAGGGAGCCTCTTGAGCTAAGTAGTCTGAATTGTGTTAGGCTAATAACTACAGGGTGTCTGTACGAAGTCTGGCACTAATATCATGAGCCACCTGGAGTGGGAGACCAACAGGCCATCTGAAGAGGGGCAGGTTCACAAAGGATGGGAACAGAGCAAATGAAAGTTCCTGTGTCTCAAAATTGGGCTCTGGCCCATGGGTGACTGTTATATCTCCAGCCTGGGTGAGATTAGGAGACCTGCTGAGTGTTACTCAAAAAAAAAAGAAGCAAAAAAACTCTAGAATCTGAAAAAAGAGAAAAAGGTAACAAAGTAGCAAATTATAGGTGGCAAATTATAGCTCAAATCACTTTAATCCTTTTTCAAGGTCTTCGAAATATAGTAAAACCTAGATTAATGCAAATTCTTAGGAAATGGAGTTTTCTTGTTAATTTATTTTTAGGTAACTGTGGAGTAATTAGAAACTACTTTTGGTTTCAACACATGGTCGTTGAAAAGATTTCTATAAAATAAATAGGATAGGGTGAACATTAGTCATCTCAAACTCAAATAGAAATTGGGGCCACTAAACCGTATATAAGTATCCATGTGACTGCATGTTGATTTAGTTTTAAAATGCATCTGTTTTATTGTATTTTTATTTATTCTGTTGAATTTTTCAAATTACATTTTAATCTTGTTACCACTTCCCCTTTACCCTTTACTGCCTCTAGGCCATATGTTTGGTTTGATACCTCTGGTGACCATGGCTTCAGGACTGCCATGCCCCAGATAATCGTTATGGTTTTTCGGTTTGGGTTTTTTTTTTACTAGAGGAACGAGATCAGTCCATTTCTATTCTTTGGACCAATGTCATAGACTGACTGAATGAACAGCCAGCTTTCCTTCTCTCCTTCCCTCCTTATTTCCCTGCCTTCCCTTCTTTCCTTCCTTCCTTCCTTCCTTCCTTCCTTCCTTCCTTCCTTCCTTCCTTCCTTCCTTCCTTCCTTCCTTCCTTCCTTCCTTCCTTCCTTCCTTCCTTCCTTCTTTCCTTCTTTCCTCCCTCTCTTCCTCTCCATTTTGCCCAGGTGGGAAGTGCAGGAGCTACTTATACGCTGAACCCACTACTAATAAGCATAGGACCATAGGACCTTTGCCCTAATCTGTTTTAGACCTGGGCCATTTTGCCACTCCTTAGGTAACCTGCCTTTTGGGAGCTGATTACCATATTAACACTGAAATCAGTACAGAATAATTATTTGGTTATTGCCCTAACACATTGCAGCTCAGTGCTTCAGAGCTTAGGAGATCCACCAGGCTCAGTCTTCTTGCTAGCTGGGTTCACAGGCCTGCGCTACCATAGTTTTTGGTTTTTAACCAAGGTAATTTTTACAAATTTATTGTAAATCCTTGTTTATCCTTTCTGTATATTAAAATATTATTAACTTGAATTGAGTGGAACAAAGATTGTTCTTTCTAAAGTTTTAATTATTTTAATGAGTCCTTTCTTGTTGATTTAAAAAAAATCATCCATTTTTTATTTTTTACGAGAGAAAATTTTGGTCTTGGAAGGCTCGGATGAAATTTCTGTAGTTCCATGGAAAATGTCTTGAGTAACTTAGCCATTTTACTTTAAGTGAAGGTGACCTTTCATTTTTCCCCATTTAGTAGGTTTCTACTTGCTTTCCAAATTAGAAGGATGTGGCAAATGCTCAAACACCATAATCTCTGCTGTCAGGAATAAATGGATTTTGTCTTTCACAGGTTCTCATAACAGTATTCTAACACTTCTTATCTAAATGCAGTAATTTCATGTATATAAATTCTTGCCAGGTGTGACCAGTGAATAAGGTGCTTTGGTTCAACAGACATTCTATATAATATGCAAAAGGATGACCATTTATTTAACTAGCATTTAATAAATATATGCTATGTACAGTGATGAGGAGATAAAGACAAAGGTAAAACTGTGCCTGCCTTGAGGCACTGCTATTCTACTGAAGAGAAACAACATGAATCCCAATGGATGCATCCTATAATGGACAGGCAGGGTGGTAGAATGCACTGAATACTGGAGTCAAAGTCAGGAAGACATGACTTTGAATCTTGCCTCTGAAACATCCTAGCTGTGTGTTCATGGGCAAATCATTTAACCTCTCTGGTTCTCATATTTCTCATCTGTAAAATGAATATGATACCATTACTCCTTACTTGACAGAGTTGCTGAGATTACCAAGTGAGATAATACATGTAAAGCACTAGATATTTTATGTGATGGTCCTGATGAAGATGGTGATGTTCAGGAGCAGTCCCTATTCAGTAAGATATAATTAAAGAACACTGGATTTAGAGTTTGAAAACTTATCTTCACATCCTGGTATAGCCACTTACTATACTTATGTGGTCATAGGCAAATCACTTCACACCTTTGGACCTCAATTTCCTCATCTTTAGACTAAGGGAGAGTGAAATCTGTGCCCTCAAAGGTTCCTTTCTGCCTTAACTTTTGTTCTTATGTTCTTAAAATCTACCCCACTTTCCCTCCCTCTTTCTTTTTCTCTCTCTCTCCCTTCCTGCCTCCCTCTCTCTCTCCTCCTCTCTCTCTGTGTGTGTCTCTCTGTCTCTCTCTCTCTCTCCCTCATTCTTTCTCTCCTTCTCTCTCTCTTCTCTTTCAAATGCTCTTTTTCTCTCTTTCATATTTAAGAATATTATGTATTCTAAATATATACATATCATATATGTATATATACATACGTATCTCTCTTTCTATCTACCTATCAAAATGAAATTTTGATAGTAGTAATTGAGGGAACCTCAGGAAATGTAAGACAGGGCACTTGACCTGAATGCAGAAGGAAGTTAGGGATTCTAAGATGTGAAGGTCAGGAGAGGGTTCATCACAAGTATGGCAGACAGGCTTTGGGAAAGTAAAGGAATAGGAAATGGAATGTTTGACATCATTGTCAAAGGCTTAGAATGCTGAACAAGGGAGTTGGAATTTTGTCCTAGAAATGAGGGAATTGCCGAAGTGTTAAAAAAAATAAAACAATTAGAATGTGATTAAAGACATAATGTAAACACTATATTAAACACAATATCCTTTTTAAGGGCTCAAAGTTATCATTATAAGTATCACTTAGTACTGCATGGGCACATAAAAGAAATTGTTAGTGGATAGAATGCCAGATAAAATAAATAATATAAAATATTTTAAAAGATTTATTAAAGAAGTTGCATTGATTGTTTTTTGGCATGTTGTGGGGATTGTATCAAATTTATTTCATTCTTAATATTGTGACTTATCTAGAGAAAGGGGAAATAGATTTTTGACAAGGTAAATTATATATACATATATGTATACATATTATACACACATATGCATATATATATGCACAACTATGATGAGAGCAAATGATTATATTGGAAATTTTGTGTGATCTTAAGTGATAATGAAATGATTTTTCTTTGAATTTTCTACAAGCTATTATGATTGGCTTAAAAAAAGATTCTGCCTTCAAATGAAGACCCAGAGAAAACATACATATCTTTAAAATTTCTCATCAAAGAAAAGCAGAAATGTCAGTGTTTGTCATGCTCACTGCTCATGTAAATGACTTGTGCTACTTAATATGGGAGAAGATAGTCTTCATTCTCTCATAAAAGAAAAATGCTTTTGGAGACAATTTGTGAGGAAAACAGAATATATCTTAATAACTTTTCAAAATTATTAGGAAGAGAAAGGGATCTCATAATCAGAACAATAACAACAGCAGCTTAAAAAAATCTGCATTATTTTATACCATATGTTAGAAGTGGCATTTACATATGCAAATCTAGAGAATTCAGAAAAAAAATCTCTGCAGAAAATTTAGAAAAATCTCTGCATTTTTGCCTGAAGTCTTCAAACCAAACCTATTCATTTGATTGAAATTATCTAGATAACTGCTTTAAAACTCTATTTCATTTTGGATGAAGACAGCATGCAATTCTGTAGGAAGCTATAAAATGCTGATGCTGATTTTGTTTTTCCCTTAGTACCTCCAGTGGTTTTGGTACGTGACTGAGCTGTCTCTTTCGAGCTTGGATCTTTTCAGATGACAATTGTCTATTCTATGTAGCATATTTGAGTATCTAATGATATACAAGAGAGCAGCAACTGCTTTCCAGATATAGCTCACAACCTCACAGCTAATGAATCAGCCCTTTGCAAAAAGTTAAGCACCCTTGATGCAATATTTTTTTTCAGAAAATTAATGTTATTGGTTTCCTTGCTTGTAATAATTTGTTTTCTATCTTAATTTCAGCTCATAGAAATATTATCTTACATGATGATTACATACTTTTGAATCTAGTTCTATATTCTGGTGAAATACCTAAAGTGATTACAGAATCTCAAATGGATTTTCAAATTATTTACAGCAGGACAGGGTTTTAATTGTAGGAAGATGAAGATAACATCTGCATTACAGACTTTCTTTGTCATAGAGCAGTGGCCATACCTTGGGCATGTGGGTAGTTTCAGGGTGGTCTTTGAAGAAGTCTGCACTCTTTGTACTTTCAATGAGTGGGGAGGAGGAAGCGCCAGTAGTTTGCCTGGAAAGTTAGCCTACTGTCTTGACATCTTCTTCTATGTTTGCCCAGCTTGCTTTTCTGAGGTAGTCTGATCTTATATAGAATGACCATTAGTCACTAGAGCTCTGTGCCCTTGAAAATAAGTATAACAGTCCTAACAAAATACTATGTCCTAGATTTTTAGATTTTACTGTCTTCAACCTGAACTTGGTCTTAATTAGATATTGACTCACACTAGATTTAGACTAATAAAATCTTCTCCATGTCAAAATCCTATGAGCCTTTGATCAGAGAAGTAATTTTGTCAGCCTTCAAAAAAGTTGTACAGATCCAAGAGTCATTTTCTGTATCAATCAAAAGTAAAGCTTATGGAAAAGCCGCTGGCATGTTGACATATTCACAAGAAAATTCAAGATGGCCAGGTAGATGGAATAGTGTCTTGGAAGCAAGAAATAATAAGGTTGTAAACCATTTCTTTTCAGTTTGTAGGAGGTATTGCCAATGATAGTTAAAGATAGATTCCCTTTTGTAATTAAAGTTTAAGGAGTTATTTTCAAAGCCATAAAAGCTAGTCTTTCATATTCATAAAATTTTTCACTAATTAAGCCTTTACCACAGCCTAGAACTTGTGATTCACACTACTTATCCATATTTGAGTATTTAGGAGTATCTCCATGGCTCTATATTCACCACTCCTCAACCTCCAAAACCAATAATATCCCTTCTCAACGTCTTTACTTGCATTTCAAGTGGTGGAAGGATCATGATATGATGTGTTCCAGCACTTTTGAAGCTTGGAAAATTTCTGGCTCTGCCCTGCCTTGAACAGTGTTAAATTAGATAATGAGGTGAACTCTGCTTGTAGTTACCTCCATGCCCTCTCAATTTACCTTTGAGTAGATCATAATGAACTGCAAGTATTATAAGTAATATTCTTTTAGTTATCTATCTATTTTAATTTCTTAATGATTTGGGGTTTTTTCTCCAAAATTTCTAATATCAGTCAGTTGCTTTCATTTGGATACCTCCAGAACAGCTTGGGCATTTATCTTAATACAGAACTAAAAAAAAAAGAAAACTTTCATTACCAAAAAGTCCATTTTGAAGAAGGCATTGTGCTTATAAGAGAACTATGTAGAGGTAAATGGTTGAGACTTATTTAAACTTAAAAGATTAGTCTTGGTATGTCAGAGTGTTTTATGGACCCCTGAGTAGAAATAAACCCTTGGAATAGAATACTGGCCTCACACTTCTATTGAAACAAATAGTATATTGTAAATGAACTTTAAAACAGGCTATAATCTTGCATGATAAAACACACACACAGAGGCAGATTTAAATGGAACCTTTGTGATGCTAAAGCCTTCAAAGAAGCAGTTTTTCATTGCATGGCAGCACATGTATTTTCATGGAAGATTGGGGAAGGGGGAGCATATCCAGTAAAGAAGTTAGAGGGAAACATGAAGACAAAAGCCTTAGGAGTTCAAAGGACTTTTACTCTTTCATTTCCCTTGCTTTCTCTTCCCTTGCCTTCCCCCTTGCCTTGAATTCCCTTGCTTTCCCTTCCCTTCACTTTCTTTTATTTTCATGTTGTACTTCTCGCTGAGAATAATTCTCATCTCAAGCCATGTGGTTGATGGATAGGTCAAGAGTATGACCTCCCCCGGGCCAGTAATGGTCTCCCAAAACCAAAACCCCTGAACAAAAACAAAACCCTAATGAAACTACTCTTCTAAGTAGCAAAGCTAGATGGATTAAAAAACATGCAATTGAGGGTTACTTTTGGTTCCCCTTTCTTGCTTAGAGAACTTGCCTCAGATTCTGTACCTAAAGATATGGAGGTGTCTTATTAATCTATTACAAGAAGCATATTTTGAATGCAGTGCTCTCTGATTAGTTTTTCTAATAATTAAAAAAGCACATATTTCTATTGATCAAGTTTTCTAACATGTTTTAGTTCAATAAATTGTATGATGATATATTTATTTCCCAGAATTATTTTGTACAATACTACCCCAGGAATTTGAACACAGCTTCTCAAAGCTGAATTACCATCTTGAAATTCACATCCCAGGAGCCTTTCAAAGTACTTATTTGAGCTTATTAATAATACTTAAATTTTATGGATTTTTGAAAAAAAACACATTTTGAGTACTACACATTTACAGAGAGCCATTTTGCTCAATGTTGAGGAAAATCATTGTTGATGTAGGAGGGTTTTTTAGTTAGTTTAATGAGTTTTTCAGATTTCAAACTCAAGTTTTTCAGGAGTAATTTTAGGAAAAATAAAGAAAGGAGAATTGAAATGAGGGAGGAAAAAAAGGAAAAGGTAAAATTCTTGTTGTCTAGAGGCTAGATTTATCAAAACCTATGTATTATAGAATTTTCCAAACAGAAGTACAAGGCTTCTGCTTATAAATCATTGGTGGCTATGAATGAAAAGATCAGATCATCCTAATGCATAAAATAACAGCCAGCAAGGTAGAGATGGATATAGAAAACATCAAGAAAAGAGGGTGAGGCTGCTGTGTTGATGCTTACTCTGTGAAATTACTTTAAACTATATTTCTGCTCTGATGAACATTGAGGCCAAGAATGTGTACTTCACTTTCACATCATAGAAAGGAATTCTCCCCTATCTTGTTCTGTGATTAAGCTAAATTGTACTGCCGTGTCAATCCCTGTTCCCTTGATAGTTGAAGTTTTAGTCATTAATTGCCCAAGAAAGAAAGAAAAAAAATAAATATTATTAGAAATATAAATGGCTTTTCAGGTTTGCATTCTATTTCAGCTAAAAAAAATAAAAGAAAACTGACAAACTATAGGAACAGGTTAGGCATTTAAATATTTTGTAGTTATTCGCATTCAATTTTAATAATAATTCTTGTTTAATAAAGGAGCTGGTCTGAGGAGAGTTCAAAAATTTTGACCATGGATTAAGTCATATTTGTATAGTGAAATTCACTGTGAGACACTTCTTGTTTTCCATATATTTCGGTAATTTTCAGCTCTAAATGAAATTATGAAATGACAGCTATAGGTATTCAGTTTGGAGAGAGATGAGGAGAGGGACTGTGCTTAGGATTTCATTGGTCAAGAGAATTCTCCCTGGTGAAGAAACACCCACAACACTTTCTCTGCAATTCGGAGTCTTACTGTTTGTTCTTCCTCATGGAAGAGGACCATTACTTCTGGTAGATGATATCACAACTTGCAAATGAATTGGATTTAAGTGAGGGAGGGCTGTGCAAAGTCACCAGCCTCACTTTCTCCTCCAGAGTCATCTGGGTCCATGGCAATCAAGACAACTGGAGATGGCCCTGTATGCAGTGGGAGACCTTGGCCTTTTTAATCCAAGGTCTTTCCTAAATTTGGAGTCTTAGAGAGTTGCTTTGAGCACTGAGAGGTTAAATGACCTGTCCAGGGTCACAAGACCCTGTTAGAATGCAGAACTTTGCAATGCCAAGCAGGGTGGGACTTTTTTTTACTGTTTTCTCTTTTGGAATGCTAAGGCAATCTAGTGCCTTTAATGAGTCTTGCCTTTGAATCAGGCAGGTAAAGTGTTAGTACAGACTTAAACCCAGGTCTTCTTGGCTCCAAGGAGAGTTCTATCCACCATGCCATGCTGCCTGTCATGTGTTCAGTGTAACAAACATTTAACAAGGGCTGATCTGGTAGGGGTAGGTTCAAATAGTAAATGAGGCATGGGTCTCTGCCTTCTTGGCGTTTCTGGTGCAGTAAGGGGATACAATAAATATATAGATAATTGTAATACGGTGCTAAATACATGAGAAGGACAAAGTGTTACACATGGTTGGAGCTGTAGAGATGCTAAAATTTCTCCTCTGAAAGAGCAGAAGTGTCACATAACCAATGAGGGAAGAGATAAAAAGTAGTAGCATGATTGTGACAACATGAATCGAAAAGATTGAACATCTTTGCGGGCTCAGGAGGCAGATGGGCATCTACATGTTTGGCACAAGTGTAAACACAGGACATCTTCATTCTCCATGTGGGAAAAAAGCCACTTGTACCTCAGTAGTGTGACTCTGGGTGACAGAGGAAATCAGAGGGTCTTGGAATTGTAAAAGTAGATCGAGAATCATAGATTTAAGAGCTAGAAGGGTCTTTGGAGGTTATCAAGGCCAACCCCCCTCGTCTTTTAAATAAAGAAACCGAAGGAGGGCCAGTGACTTTCCCAGGGTTACATAGCTAGGAAGATTGAGTTGGAATTTAAATTAAAAGCTTTTTTACCCTAAATATAGTACTCTCTCCACTATAATGCATGGCTACTTTCTAAACTTGTGTGTGGCACTAACTGTAAGGCAGCCTTCCATTAGAGTTATTTGCATGCTTCTCTTATACCCCTCTACTAGGTTAAAGCTTCTTGAGGGAAGGGCCTTTGTCTTTGGTCTTATTTACTTTGCATGGAAAGTGCTCAGTAAATGTCGAATGAGTGTATTTGAAAGGGAGCAAAACTTTACCTCCCTGATGTAGCCCTTGGTGGAAGACATCTTTATTCTTGGGGAAAAGGAGGGGAGGCAGAAGAAGAGGCCAAATTCATTTGCATTTCAGTACTATAAATCTTGAAAGTTTAGGACACTTCTCCAATGACAAGCTGAACCAATTAGAGTATACTAATTTGTAATCTAGTTTATATATGAGCAATAGAACAAAAGCTATCTGAAGGTTAGGATTCCGACCTTCTAGTGAAAGGTGGAAGACCCAGGCATGATAAGAAATCTTGCTATGCATTTGAATTTATAAGAGACATGTATCCTAGACTTGAGAAGGATGAGCTCATGGCTATATTGATGGGGTAGGAACTGGATCTGTGATTTTATTGATATAGAGAACTCCTGGATGAAGAAATTCCCTTTACCTATGTAGGGTCAGTACCTTCTCTGAAACCAACAGCATTAATGATTTGTCTAGAAGTCAGAGAGGCTAGGTGACTTGTATCAGAGCCAGAATTGGAACCTGGGTTTGCCTGGCATTCAGGCCAATTCTTTATCAATTATATTATGTTGCCTCTCATCTTTGGTAGGTTGTTATAATATTGCTTAATTTAGCTTGTATGATATTATCCTGAATATTATCCCTTATATTAAAGGGCAGCTGTAAAATTCTTGGCAAATTCTATCATCTAATGTGTGGACCAGTACTATATGTAGTGCACCCTCTATGTAGACCATATTCTTAATGAAAAGCTCTGAGCATGTTTCTGTCTTTCTCCCATTGTTGATTTAAAAGATAAAATATTATGACCAAATCATAGGCTTGTAGAATTTGAAGAGGGTATATTTGGCATTTCAAACTGGGACATGATATCAGGAGGCTAGCTATAGCCAATGAAAAACAGAGTGCTAGTAGGTTCTGTATTGCTTTTTCAGAGAATTCACCTTGAAGTACCCTTTACTCCCTGAATAAATTGTGATATTGTCAGGCCCAGTCTGTTTTTGTGATGCCTACTAACTTTTACCCTGACAAATGAAGTTTGAATAGAATGAGTGAATAAGAAATTTATTATGCACAAAGCACTGTGGATATAGACAGAAAAGTAGAGACAACCCTTGCTCTCAACGTGCTTACATTCTAATGGGAGAGAATAGAATAAATGCAGGATGACTCTTCTTGCATTGAGAAATGAAAATCTCTGGTAATTGGAAAATGTCATTGTCTTGGAATTATCAAACATGGCATATATTTATATTTTGTTTTAAGAGCATTAGCTATGTCATTGTTAGACATCTTTTCTCCTAGACTGGTTCTATCATATTTTTGTACCCAGTGGGAAAGTTCATTTCAAACCAGTCAGTGTGGCAGGTGATTGTACGACTCACCCTAAGGAGAAAGAGTTTATGTTAAGGATCACTTCAACCCTCTTTCTGGACCTCCAGACTTAACTTATACTTACTGACTGAAACCATGGATCAAATTATTGATCAAAACCTCAGTGTTTTTACTGAAGAGATTCCCTAAGAGATTTTACCACCACTGGGGACTATATAGGACTTTCAAGCTAATGAATGAATGAATTAAAAAGCATTTATGAAGCCCTTACTATATGCTAAGGGCTTGGAATAGAAATACAAAACCAAAAACAATTACAAAACCAAAAACAATGTTTTGCCTCAAGGAGCTATATTCTAATGGGGAAACAAATAGACATAGGGGAGTGGTGTCCCCAGAGATGTATTTTGGTCTAGAAGATTATAGGAATGAATAGTGAATAAAATCATGAAGATGTAATTTTTCATGTTCTCCTAATCTAGAATTTCTTTCAGCTGAGTATTATGAACACTTTGGATACATTTGTGACCTCATTGTACAATTAGGCAACAAGCATTTGAGTGATCATTATGTGCCAGGAGCTATGCTGCGGACATGAGAAGTGTCATTTTTTAATGATGATAAAAATTCTTAGACTTTGGAATGAATCCTCTGGCAAAGGGGATCTTAACTTGGTAGCTGTGAACTTTTCATAACAATATTTTGATAATTGTATTTCCGTATAATTGATTTTCTTCGTAATCCTATGTATTTTATTTTATGTATTTAAAAATATTATTCTGAGAAGGAGTTTGTAGACTTCATCAAATAGCCAAGTAGGCCAAAATCTTGAGGTGCTGGGGGAGCACTCTTTCACACTTTACAAGCAAACAGTACAAATGGCCTTAAAGGGTGTGTATACAAGCTGAAAAAGTGGTACCTTTTGTTTATATTGTTAGAAATCACAAGTGTCTTCAATCTTGCTAACAAGTCATTGACACTGAAAACAACAGAGAAGAGAAGCAATCTCTGCAGTGAGAAAATAGCTAATTAATTTTTTTTAAAAAGGCAACCAAGTCACATGGTCCTTGAGATTGAGCAACTGCAGGTGCTTTAATCTCATTTTTAGGAATACGGGACAGATGAACAAAAACCATTTGACAGCTTAAGCTTTATCTAGGACCACTGCTGAAGCATTCAACCCTGAATCCCATGTATATTGTATCTGGATCTCTAACTGTTTATTTCTATAGCTCGTCACAACTAGAGGCATTTGCAGTGGCATAAAAAGAACCTTGTGCTTGGCATTTAAGATTGGTTCCCGGTTCTTGCCTTTAGTAGCTGTGTGACCATGGGCAACTAGAAACATCAATTTTCTCATTGATAAAATTCAATTAATTATACTTCCATTAATTATACTTGTATTCCTTCTCTCAAAGAGACAGTAGGACAACATTATGTAAATATATGATAATAGTGATGATCCTGTGACATTAAGAAAAGGTTAAATTGCACTTAGTATACTCTGTTTAAGGAGGCAGGGAACTGTGTAACACTTTTAAGAAAGGTTTCCATGGAGAAACTTGTTAAAAGTAAATCGTATTTTTGGACTTGGAATGTTAACACAGATTTCTGGAAAAAAACAGCTTTCATGATAGCTTATTTCCTGGGGGTACATGATAGCCGAAGTTTTACTATGACCTGATTGTGAGAATTAAATGTCCACTGATATATTTGCTTCTGGAGACATATGTACATGTATGTTTATCATCAGAAGCTAAGAGCTGCAGCAAAGAGTAACAGTAAGGAAATTCATCAATTATCTCAAGGCTACATTTCAAACAAACAAGATAATTATTTATTTACTCAAGATTTTTTTGATTATAGATAGTTGGAGAACATCCTAATGAGACTGTGTACATTTCATAAGTATGTTTGCATTCCTCAAGTGTGTTTTTATACACCAACTGTCAAGTCTAGATAACATTTTACATGTAGAAACAACAAATTTTGTAAAGCAAAAGTCAATTTATCAGCATGCATTTATTAAACACTAACTATGAACCAGGCATTGCATTTGGTAGTAGGCTCACAAATATAATAAATGAAACAATCTTTACTTGGAAAATATAACAAGCATGATTAACCTTTGGAAAAGAGAACTATGTGGAAAATTGATTAATTCCTTATTCAATGCAGTTAGTTTACTTGTAAAGAATGCATATATTTGCATTAAAATGGTTATTATTTATAGTGGGTTAAAGGAAATTTCATTTCAGTTAAAGTACCAATGTATAAGAATAACTGGCATAGACATAGTCCTTGGAGAAGAAAGTGTCTGCATCACAGACAGGTCTGAAATAGCATCTGAATCCAGTAGTTCATTGTAGCTACACATTTCACACTTTATCCACCATTCCACTATGTCTGCCTCTCCCAACCTGGAATCTATAATCTCACTCACCTTGACTAAACTCTTAGTTTGTGATTTTTGGCTCCTTTTTAAGCAAAGATAATGGTTCACAATGAAGAGCACTTTATTATGACACATACGATAAAATTATCTTGGGTGTAGTAAGGCTACTTATTAATTAGTATGTCTTTACTGAGTCAGGAATCAGTAGAAGAAGGTATACAGGATTTCATTGAGATGCTACAAGTGTGACCAGATATTTAAACCTTAAAAATAAACACTAGGAAAATTGAGCACTGATTATTCAGAGAGGTACAAATTGCTCTTTTAAATTATTCATCATGTCTTCCTTGTGGTGTAGGTGAAGATTTCTCAAATGGACTTTGTTTTATGTAATAGTGGTATCCCTGAAAAGTTGTTGGCAATTAAAGTACTTTTATATCAGGGTTATATTTTTATGACTCTTTGGGACCTTTTTTTTTTTCAAAGGCAATCTATTTAAATAAGACAGGATTGGAGGGGTAAGGAATAGGTAGAAGACATTGGTGGGAAGCATGTCTAGACAGAAGTTTGAAAAAGATCTGCTGGCAGCTAGGTGGTGCAGTGAGTAGAGCACCAGCCCTGGAGTCAGGAGGACCTGAATTCAAATTCAGCCTCAGACACTTGACACGCTTACTAGCTGTGTGACCTTGGGCAAGTCACTTAACCCCAAATTGCCCTGCCTCCCCCCATCCCCCCAAAAATGAATGAAAAATATCTGGAGATTTTAGAGAATTACACTTTCAGTATGAGTTAGCAGAGTGTTGTGGCAATCAAAAAGAGCTCATGTAATCTTTGGTTGCCTTAAAAGAAGCATATCTTTTGGGATGAAGAAGGTAAAATATTTCCACCAATGCTCCATCCTAGCCAGACCACATCTAGAATATTATTTTCAGTTCTGAGTACCATATTTTAGGAAGAGAGTGTGAAGTGCCTAGAGTCATGCCATATGAGATTGGGTTCAAGGAAATGAAGATGGTTAGCTGTGAGAAGAGAAGGCACAGGGAGGACATGGTAGCTGTTATTAAGTACTTACTTGAAAGACTGTCATGTGTAAAGGATGGGAGTTGTAAAGGAGTAGAATGGGCTGTCAGGGTGGTGTGGAACCTTCAAGGAGGATCTTCAAGAAGAGGCTGGAATCACTACATGTTGGGCATGTTGTGGTGGAGATGGCTATGTGTTGGACTTGGTGGCCATCGAGGTCCCTTCCAGTTTTAAAATTCTGTGCATTATATTTTGAATATATTTGTAAAGTGAATTCTAGCCATTAAGGTACCTTCTGTTAAAAATAATATTTACATTTATTGGATTTAGTCTCAAAGTAAGGTATAAATATGTGTAGGGGGATACTGAGAGGACATTGAAGAATCAGAAGCACAAAACTGGTCTGCAAAGGTCACAGAGGGATTTTAGCCTTGATGCGCTTGTGACCCTAGTATCTTAACATAGAAGCCATCATACTACCCTTTCCACACGAACCCCTCTCTCAGACAATTTATGAAATATGTTGATTTTGTTAAGGTTTTACTACTTACTAAAATATTATTTAATTTCCTAAAGGATTATTCCAATGGCAATTAAAAGTGTCTTCTAAACATAATGCTATTTGTGTAAATTAGATGAAATCAAGGTACTTTTGTGTTAGGAGGAAATCTATTTGATGATACATGGTGCCTTTTATTAATAAAATTCACAGAAAATTATTAGGACTAGAAGGAAACTGATTTATGTGCCCCAAGACAATGTATTCCCTTTATAAAAATCAATCAAATTTGGTCTATTTTACAATTTATATTAGCACTACAACTCTTCTTGGTCATACCCACATGCCACTTAATGATATATTTCACAGTTATTCTCCAAAGAAAATAGAACACAGATGGGTAAAATTACTTGACTCAACATTTGAGCAAGGTAAGAGGAAATCTTTTACAATAACTAATAAATCATCTTTCATGGAAAGCACAAGAATAAGACCCAGTTTTAGCATAGACAGAATCAGTAGTGATATAGGGTCGAAAGTGAAATTGTGTCCTAAAATGTCCAGGGCCTTCCTGGATAAAGAATATTGGGCAGTTTGCTACCTAAAATAACTTATGAGGAGATGGTAGACATATAAAAGAGGAAAGGAGTTATTTAAAGTGAAACGGTCAATCAATAAGTCACTCCTAAATTTAAAAGAGAAGACAAATTCAGAGTAGATGAATTAGCAGTTTTCCAGTCTTTGGTCGAAAAATAAAATATTAAAACACTAAAACAAAAAACACCAATTGATGTCCTATAATAACCCTGTGAGCCATATAGTTCCAATGTTATTTTTTCCATTTTCAGGAAGTAGAAAACAATATTTGAGTATCTAACTATAAGAGACTGGGTTATATTCTGCTTTAATGGAATAGTTGAAGACATGCTTCTGATAGTGACAAATTATTATATTTCTTACTCTATGTAACTATACTATTAATATTATTGAAATATTAATAACAAGCCATCATCTAATTCCAGGACATGCAAGAAAGTTATTTTGCAAAAGCATTAGAGATGAATACACAAAATGCGCTTTGTATAATGACTCCACATAAAAGGAGAATTTTGATTAAACCCGAAGAGACGTGTAAAATGTAGAAAATAAATGTGGTAGACATTAGCTAGCTCTGACTGAGAAGTATTAGGGGAAAGTCCTTTGCTCTTTGGAGTAAAGTGGATACAGATACAATGATGCCACAGTGATACTGTGGCAATTAAAGACAAACAAAAAAAAAAACAACAGTGGTTTTCCATTGTTTCAATTTGAAAGCTACATTTGGAAAACTTTTGGAAAATACTGTTTATCAAAATACAGAAACATCTATTCATATTACTGTTGAGATATGTAAACTGTTCTTTAAAAAATATGTAGAGTTATTTATGGTATGCAACGAGAAGGTACTCAATAAAAATGCTTTTTATAAAAAAAAAACAAAAAACAAAGCACTCTCCTGATCATTTAACACTGGAGCAGGATCAATGACGTTTTTGTAAGCACCACCTCATAGCCCACCATTTCCCCTCTGTTGAAATCCCATGGACCAGAAATTTACTTTCACTGTGTTTCTAAATTACTACTTTAGCTTTTCCTCCAGGGAAACACATTTATGAAGTAGCCTAGATAGCAAATGGCCCAGATTGTTTCCCTAAGGAGCTTATGTTGGTCAGAAAGAAGCATGTGTATCTTAAGGGAACCTTGACCATAGCACGGAGTTTATCTGTCCATTGGTTTGCAAAGATTTGTTTCCAGAGATGAGAAATCAAAGTGCTTTGCATTACATATCGTGGTGTGTGATTCCATTTAATTGAAAGTCCAAAGATATATCTAGAGAAATGTTAATCTTAAAGGAATTAGCTTTGGGCAGAGGGGAGGGGAGGGAAATGGTTTCATGCTCCCTCCAGTGGCACGAAGCCAGTCAAATAAAGGATTTGGGCCCCAATGTTCTTATTAGTTGATCAACAGATGAACAATTGCAATTCATTTTTATAATGTTATTACTACATAAATTGTGCTCCTGGTTCCGCTTACTTAAGTCTATATCAATTTGTGCAAGTCTTCCTAGGTTTTGCTGAAATTTTCCCTTTTGTAATTTCTTATAGAGCAACAATATATTGCATTACATCTATATATCATAGTTTATTCAGTTATTCCTCAGTTAATGGGTACTCCATTTGTTTCTAGTTCTTTTCTCTAAACAAAATTGATTATAGTATGTGTATGTATGCTTGTATGTATGTATCTGTATGTGTATTATATATTATATATAGTGGCTAGGTGGTAATAGCACCAGATCTGGATTCAGAAAGACCTAAGTTCAAATCTGACTTCACATACTTACTAGCTGTGTGATCTTGGGCAAGTCACTTAACCCTGTTTGCTTCAGTTTCCTCATCTGTAGAATGAGCTGGAGAAGGAAATGGTAAACCACTCTAGTATCTCTGTGAAGAAAACCCCAAATGGGGTCACAAAGAGTTAGACATAACTGAAACAACTGAACAACAACACAATGTATCTCATATATGTGTGTGTGTACACATAATTGTGTTTATATTTGTAATATGAGTCTTCTTTATCTTTGGTCTCTTTGAAGGATGTGTCTAGTAGTGGTATAATTGGGTCGAAGAATATACACAATGCACCATTCATTTTATTTTATTTTTAAAATTAAATTTTATTTAAATTTTGAATCCTCATTCTCTCCTTCTCCCTTTCCCACCATTGAGAAAGCAAGAAAAGCAAAATTCTTATTAGAAACATGCACAGTCAAGCAAAACAAATGCCCGTGTTGGTCATGTACCCCAAGATGCCTGGGCTCATGTAGTCTGGATCTATCACTTCTCTGTGAGGGGGTGAGTAGGATGTTTAATTGGGAGTCCTCTGGAATTGTGGTTGTGCACCATTCATTTTTTTTGAAGGGGGAAGGCAGGACAATTGGGGTTAAGTGACTTGCCCAGGGTCACACAGCTAGTAAGTGTGTCAAGTGTCTGAGGCTGAATTTGAATTCAGGTCCTCCTGACTCCAGGGCCGGTGCTCTATTCACTGCACCACCTAACTGCCCTGCACCATTTGTTTTAAAAGCACCTTCACTATACCATTTTCATAGATCTCTTCTGCCTGCTTTTTCACTTTACAGCCAGAGACCTGAAAAAATGCTTATACTTCTAAGCTGAGATGTTGGCTTTGAATTTAACAAACACTCCAGATTATAAAGACTGATGAGAAGTAAATGCTTCCTGGTTCCTATCTCAATTTTAATGCTATCTGATCATCCATTTCTGAATTATGCCTAGGGAGGCTTCTATTTTCCAAACTGACTCTTTAAAAAAATGGATATCCCATAACAATTACCCAAGCAAAATGATAGCTTATAAGTCATGATTGACTTTAGAAAACATAACTGCCTAATAGGGATATACAAGAGCTGAATTGTTTCCACTCCTCTGGCTTCTGTCTCCCTGTCTATTTCTATATGGTGGAATGTTGAGTTAGTCATAAGACTTTTTGGCCTACCATGGGCACCCCACAGTTTTCTGTCCCATAATCCCTTTAATATCTGCCAACGTTCTTTCTTGAGTGTCCACATTGTCCTGGGCATTGTGTAGGGGTAGCTTTGAGTAGCTACTAGTGCTCTTTTTAAAGAAATGTCATTTTTCATATGCCAGGATTTAGAAGAGACAGCAGTCTGGAATGAAAATTGTAGCTGGAAGGAGTGTAAAAATGAACTGGCTAATTGATGTTTGTGAGCACATGAATAGCTCGGCAACAGTCATTTTGATTAACTTGTTTAAAAGCATATAAGGAAAAACTCATTAGTACTGACCTCAACTAGAACAATTCTGCATAAGCATCGGCATTCCAGCCCTCATCTATCAATTATGTAATAGTGCTCTGATTATGTAACAGCCCTGATTGCTGAAAATCATGAAATGCTTTTCAGTTCTCCTAATATTAGATGTACCATTGATGGCAAAAAAGCTACAAGTTTGGTAAGTCATTACATAGTGACTTCCACAATTTCTACATCATATTGGCTCTGCCAGAAAATTCTAGTTTAGCTACATGGGCACAAAGAGTTCCACATATATTATAAACAATCGAATTTTGCTTTAATCAGATAAATTAGATTTAAACAAACATATAGAAATTGCTGAAATTGACATAAGCAGCAGGGAATCATAGATCTAGAGCCTGAAGGGATGTCAGAGATCATGTGGTTTAATGCCAACATTTTATGGTTGAGGAAACTGAGGCCCAGGGTCTTGCATGTGATTCAAAGCAGCCTGCCAAATCCTGACATCCTTTACTGTTCTTGTTAAACTAAATAGTAACTTTTTTTTTAAAAAAAAAGAAAAATTATTCTAAGGATGGGAACATAGAATGAATCAAAGTAGAAGCAATTATAAATCTTCATAATGTCCTTTGACTAAAATCAACACATTTGAACCAAAAATCATGACAGAAAAGCAGCATGATGAAAAAGCCTCAGATTTGGAGTCAGAGAACTTGGCTTCAGTTCCAGCTTCTGATGCTAGCTATATGGCCAGAGGCAAGTCACAGGCTTTCTGAGCCTCAGTTTCTTGATCTGTAAAATGGGGATAATAATACTTTACCTACTTTGAAGAGTTATCATGAGACTCAGACTAGCTTATATAGAGTACGTAAAGCCCTACAGATATCTGAGCTACTATTATTACCTTCAATACTAAAATAACTACAATAAACAATTATAGTATTTCTCTATGGTGATAGAGTAGTTGAAAATCTACCCAGTTTTCTTATTATCGAACACAAACAACTTGACTTCTTAAAATGGGTATTTTTTTCATATTAGAAAGACATTTGTGGAACAAGTTAAATGAGTTTCTTATTGTCTTTAGATAAAAACTAACCACATGTTTATTCAAGCACACTCATATAACATATACTATGCAAAAACGCCTGTATTAGGTGCTGTGGGAGAAGACAAAGCCCATAGTTAACTAGTATCCTTTACAAAAATTACTGTTCTTGACATAATGGTTTGTATAACTCTCTTCAATAGGAGCACTGAGAAAATTGAGAATTTAACAATAATAAAAATAATGTTGGAGACCAATTGGTATATAGGAAATAGGATATAGGAACTGGTAACTTTGCAGAATTGTACCCTTTAAATGTGATACAAAATATCATTAAGTCATTACATAGTATATTAAGTATACAATATAGTATATTATTAGGTCATCATATAGTAACCTGAATGTGAATTTGGCATTGTTCTCCAAAAGTTTAGGGGATAAGTAGTAAAACAATACTAAATTGTTGATATGTACTGGCTATAAAAGATCTAGACATTTCTTTAAAATGCTTTAAAAACCTCAGACTGGTGTTTAGCATCAGTTGCTTCTTGAAGGAGCATGCATGACCCTGGACAAGTCGCTTAATCTTCCATTCTTCCAGGCTACTTTCTAAAACAATAAATGAATGAATAAATGGATGAATGAAATGAAACAGGTGAATTGCTCATCTGTCTCAGTGTTCCCTGTGCCAGTGAAATCACAGGTGCAGATCTACCTACTCTCTAAAAAGTAAACACGTAACTTGCTGACCATAGGTGTTCCCATTTCCCAAAGACTGTCCACAGTGTATAAAGTCCCTAAGCAGAGGGGTCTTTCTGGGTATGTTGTACAGGTTTTTTATGGGTTGGAGGAAAGCACATATGAAGTATGGTACTTCAGCCATGCCTGTATATGTGGTTGTGAATGACACTCCCATTCCACACTATACATCCATTCAAATAGGAGGAGAGAATTTCTTGCACGCTAAGGGTCATGTGAGATAAGGATCAAATGAGATATTTATTTAACACAGTGCCTGGCACAATGACACTATATAAATGCTTATTCCCTTGTGTCCCTTTGCCCCTCCCAAAAAGTATCATCTAAGTCTTGTTGAAAGAAAAACGTGTTTGAAATGACAGATGGAAAATCTGGGGAGGCAGTGTTCGCGTACTGAGAGAGTGGAACTTAGAATCAAGAAGACCTACATGTAAATCCAGAAAGATAATTTACAGAGAACAGCATTTACCTTCCCAGACTACTCTCTAACATTCCTTGGTTCCCTAACTTTTGATCTAACTTATCTGCTTCTTTGAACCTGCTGTCCATAGGTGTCACTGTTTCCCAAAGTCACCCTATACTTCATTTTTGTCAAATCATAGTTAGACCAGGGCATTCATTCAGTTTCTACTTTTGGTCATCTTAAAGTAAAATTTTAATACTTAGATTCATTTGGTTTACAAAATAGGTTGAAAATAAGGTGACTAGACAGCCCAGCGCTACTACTGATGAAGATACTGTGAGTTCAGATGCATTGGCTAGGTGTTCAGGTAATATAAAGTAAATAAATGTACAATCAGGTCTATTTCAACTGGGAGAAGTGAAGGCATAATGACAGCTTATTAAAAGTCTTCAAGTATTTTATAATCAGTAAGGAGTGGTGAGCTCTTTTCTTTTATTTCTTTGAGAATAAAAGAAATTGGTGATGAGCTTTTAAAAGCAGAAAAGATTCAGGAAAATGAGTTCCAGTATTTAGTACTGATGATTTTTTTTCATAGTCACAGAATTTAGAAGCTAGAAGAGATCTGAGAGATTAATCCAATAACTAGAGGAAACATCTGTAGCTATTAAATGATTTGCTTAAATATCACAGCTACTTAGTGGCAGAACAAGTTTGACCTTTTAATGTACTTTTTTTTCCCTGAGGCAACTGGGTTTAAGTGACTTTCCCAGAGTCACACAGCTAGTAAGTGTCAAGAGTCTGAGGTCAGATTTGAACTCAGGGCCTCCTGACTCCAGGGCCGGTACTCTATCCACTGTACCACCTAGCTGCCCCGCTCTTAATGTACTTTTGCCATGATTGTTGTTAATTCATTTTTTAGTCATGTCTAACCCTCCATGGACCTATTTGGGGTTTTCTTGGGAGAGATACTGGAGTGGTTTGCCATTTCCTTCTCTAGCTCATTTTACAGATGAGGAACTGAGGCAAACAGAGTCAAGTGACTTGCCCGGGGTCATGCAGCTAGTAAGCATCTGAGGGTAGATCTGAATTCATGAACTTGAATCTTCCTGACTTCAGGCCCAGCGCTGTCTCCACCTAGCTGTCCCTTTTCAATAAAAATATTACAGTGTTATCACCTTAACAGTATAAATCCTTTAATTTCCCATCAGAACCAAATAGGATATATATTGTTGCTGCAATTTTACAACACAATCACTCGTTCTTTACAGTAATAGTACTAGTGAAAACATAAATACTACATTTGCCTATGTTGTAATTCTGCTTAGAATGTTCTTTAACTTTTGGGGAATAATCTTTAATGATAAAATTTGTTTTATACCGTTGATAACCAACCAAGATATTAATGAGCAAGTGTTGGTGTTTCGGTATAAAACCAAAGACCAACAAAAGGGTAACTTCTTCTCTAGGCAGTTGGTGTAAAGTCTGTTGTGATTCTCAGTTCTTGTTTTAAAGCTGAAAGCTGTGCAGTAACTGTTATTCATAGCTACTGGTACGAGGACTTCAATAGCCACTTTCATAACATTATAACCAAGAAACAGGCCTTTGTTCTCAGTCCTTCATCCCTTTAATGTTTTGATAGATTTGAAGTACAGCAGTATAGACAAAATAAAAATGATAATGATAAAAGAACATCAGAACTCAAGATATTGCAAATATATCATATCATGGGGACTTTGAATTTTACTTACCAACATGTGTTCTTATTTCGAGTATATATTCTAACTAAGTTTGGCTAAACATGAAAATATTTGCTTTCTGAGTAATTTGCCCTAATGCCTTTGAAATATTTCAGAGAAACAGCAGTAACATTGTTCTGCTCTAGTAGAAAACATGCCCCTTGTCCAACATCTACATAGATACCAGCTCTTTGCTAGAATATTTCAAGGCATGGATGCTGTGTAGCTAAGTGTGGAAAGTAATATCTTTTGTTGTTTGTTTCTTTTTTGTTTTTTGAGGGGGAAAGCAAGGCAATTGGGGTTAAGTGACTTGCCCAAGGTCACACAGCTAGAAAGTGTATCAAGTGTCTGAGGCCAGATTTGAATTCAGGTCTTCCTGACTCCAGGGCCTGTACTATACTCACTGCACCATTTAGCTGCCCCCAGAAAGTAATATCAGTAATTAGACTGTTGGCCTTTGGGCTATACTGAACCATGGAACAGATACACATGCAAAATGGTCCTTAACCTTGTGTGGACTCCTGCTTCCATAGTGACTGAGAAAGGTTTGGGGAAGAGTGTGATGGTGCTAAAATCACAGCTCTTTGATTATCCACAAACATTTAATTTAACTGTAGGTATCTACAATGGGAGGCTTACTTTGGGTACCAATGAACTGTAACAAAATTTAAATACTCCTTATAAATATAACCAGAAGAAGTTGCAGCCAAATAGATGGATACTTCATAGATTCTTCTCATAGAAATGAAACAAAGACTTAACTGTGGAACATTATTTCATCCTGTAGTCAACATAAGCAAGAAATACAAGCAGTATCATATCATAGGACATACTTGGTCATCACACTGTGTGGTGTTTATGTGAGCAAAGGCAAGGGGGACCACCATGAAGGTTGCTGCAAGGGCCAGCATCTGTTACAGAAGGTGTTTGAAAATCAGAAACAAAAGAGGCCAAAAGCTTATGCATTATTCAGAAGCTTCAGACTATAGACAATGAATACTACAAGAAGAGAATCAAAATGTGTGAATATGAAAAGCACCAAACAGCAACACAGAAAAAAATGAAACCAGCAGACAAGAAATGCCTGACCATTGGCAAAAGTCATTTTCAAAATCAATGTGTATGTGTATTTATGCATTCAGATTACTGACTGGTTAGAGCACAGGTCAAAAATGAATGCCAGATTAGAAGAAAGAATAAGGATGAGTATACATGATGTGTAATTTCAGCAGTTAATAACCTTATCTTTTAAAGAAAACTATTGACTCTGAAAAATAGGACTCAGATAAAAGAAAATACATTAATTCTGATTACTGCCATTTCTTAGAGAAGTATAATTAATGTCAAATAATTGTCACAGTGAGGCCCAAAGAGTCCAGAAACCATGTCAGGCAGCAAAGCTAGATTATTGTGAGAACTTTAATAGATAAAATTCAAAGGAATACAACAAATAGATGTGATATGAAACAGTATTTCTATAACATTTTCATAACACAGGAATATGCACACATTAAAGGTATCTTTGATAATGATATAAGAAAAGAACGTTCAGGCTTTGCTAGATGATTTTCAATAGCAGACTACATTTTCACAGTCATGCAACATACCAAGAGGTATAGTGAACATAATATTCCTCTGGGTTTTTTGTTTGTTTGTGAATTAAAAACAGTATTTGATTTGAAAGACTAAAGCCAAGCCTTAAAGATCCTTCTCCAATAGCACCCCCCAAAAAAGTTACGATTATTTAAGATTCATCGATAGAAACAACAGTAATAACTTTGCTTTATGATGCCAATTGTCACTGAGTGATGCTTAAAACAGAGAGGCAGCTATTTGCCAAAGATGTTTGCCAGTGCCATTGAAATTATTTTGTGCAAAGTCCAAATGGTAGAGGAAGTCTTTATAGTTGGTGAGTTTCTTCAGATGACCCGTTGGTTATATTGATTCTTAGAAAACTTCGGGACAATCTTCATTGAGATGCAGTCACTCAACATGAGCCTAGTCTGTCGATCCCTACAGGCAAAATCAAGTGAGTGAGAAATGTATATTCTCCAGATTATGGAGAGTGGAAATACATATATGTTGGATGGTAAGTGATTGACAGCACGAATTGTGGGTTTTGAAACATGCTGCCAAGGACATGGATGGCCAGAAAAGTTGGTGGATGAGTCATGCAGTGAAAATGAAAGGCTAGTTAATCAGTGGCTCAAGTATTAGATTGCCATCCATGAAATATTAAAACACTGAGAGGAATACCCTTTATTCTGTTGAATCACATCTAACTTCTGTGGGACTTATATGAAAGAATATAGGAAAGCGTTGACTAGAATGTGATGTCAAGAATGTAACAAATAAGATAATGGATTTGCTAAGGTATCAAAATATGATACATTATATGCTACTACAGGTAGCACAGGGTTTGGCACCTACTAGGTGCTTAATAAATGTTTATTGACTGACTGACCGACCGCTTCATGGTTTTTGCTAACCTCCATTTCAGGTCAATGACATTTCATTTATATTTTCATTTCATTCATATGTATTTTCATTTATAAATATTATCTAACCTGAGAGGCAGCATGGTGAACTAACTTCAGAGCTGGCCTTAAAGCCAGGAAGATCTGGATTCTAGTTATGCCTCTGACACATACTGACCATATGTGAAGTCAATCTCTCAACACTCTAAGCAATTCTCTAAGACTTTAAGTTGCAGAGGATGTGCTAGCATGCATTGGTGGAGGTAGTTTTCTCATCTGGGAGTTCCCTATATCCATGAAATCGTAAGCCTAGTTCCTGTTCCTATCTATTATCTGAACCAGAATATTAATGAAAAGATTAAATTGTTGGACCTAAGGACTACATTTAAGCACTCACTAATAGGCAGCACAAGGCAAATGCTGGACATTCAAATATTACTTTTTTTTTCTTCCTGTGATTTTCATTAAGAATCAAGAGGACAGGAAAATTTCATAGGGGAAAAAAGAATTGCCTGGTTTTTAGGGCCTGGTGAAATCATTGATATGGAGTTACTCACTGGAAATTTCTGTTTTCACAGCTGTGAAATTTTCCAGGTTCATTATTCAAATCCATTCAGGTAGAAAATAGAAACCACCAGCAGCCACAGGGACACTCAGGATTTAAATGGTTTGCCTCTCATTTTCTTCTTCCTTGGGTCTTCACTGAGTTGCAGCTCAGTGGAAGTAGGCTTTTAGCATCAGTTCTTGACATGACTGTCCTCTGGGGAGTGCTTTATTTACAGACATGAGTTCCTCCCTAAATCAAAGAAATAATAAGGACCCTAACTCCTGATTTTTCCTTACAGTTAGATTGCCAAGTCCCGCTTACCAAATAAAAAAGTTAAAAATAAAGCAATTTGCATGTTCACTGAAGGTTTCCGATCATTTTAATTTTCTAACTCACAAGGAGGGTAGTCATCTTTAATGTACCTGTGACAGTTTTTCTCTCTGAAGAAGAGAAAGGTTCCTAAGAGAATTGCTCTTTTATGGCTTTTAAGGGCATTTTAGTGAAAAAAGGAAAATATGTCACTGCTAATGTTAAGGGAAAAGAGAATTGTTCTAAGAGTATAACCAGCATTTAGGTTGTAAAAATGAAAAAAAAAAGTGATTTCTCTGGGGTGGTAGGGACAGAAGAAGGTTCAGTGGCAAGACACTAATTTTTTTTTTGAAAATAGTAGTTAATTACCATGGTGATTTACCAAGAGATCTTTTATTTATCAGTGATGTCAATGTGCTTTGCAAAATTTTATTTCCTAAATGTTCATGTGAGGCTGACTTGAGGCAAGCACAACAAACCATTGTCTATGAAAGCTGAATTTCAAAGATACACATCTTTTTTTCCTGAAGGCCATAGAATGGTCTTTTGCCAGATATGTGGCAAAAACTCAAAAGTCTTGATTTGTATTCTGTAACCTTGATTACTGCCTCACACTTGTTCTGTCCAAGGAAATTCAAAATGAGAAATATTGTCACAGTGAAGACTTAATCATGGGAAACTGAGGTGTTTATATTTCATGATAATTTTAACCATCATTCTTTAAATTTATATCCCTAGCACTTAGCAGACAGTGAGCACTTAATAAATGTCTCTTCTTTGATTCATTCATAATGTTCATTATGTGACTGTCCCTAATGTTGTTTATCATTCATTTGATATTTTTAAAATAACAATTATGTATATAGCCCTATACCATGACACTGAGGAAAGCTAAATAGAAACTGTGATCCAGTTATAGGATAATGTAACACCTACATGCATGTATGTATGTATATACATACACATTTAAAATACTTGTATTAAAATACTTGTATACAAGTAAGCATATAGGAATTCATAAACCACAGTATTTATGACATACATACACACACGTATATATATGATCTTCAAAATGTGATCTAAATTCTCAAAAATATACCAAGAAAACAAAGTGAGGGATTGATGAAATGGTTAAATATTTTCAGAAAAGTCTTTAACATGAAATATTGGGACCTACAGAGTCTTGGAAAAAAAACTTGATAATCTTCAACTTTTGTGGAAGAATTGGGTTTTTGTTGTAACTTTGTGAAGAACATGGATGGAAATATATGACTTTCTCCTTTTTTCCTGAATGTTCATAGTACCATAGAAATAATTAATATTTAACCATAGAATTAAGATTGTAACATATTTCCAGAATTATTAATCCAAGAGTAAATGAGGTAGTATAAATAACAAGAAAGGGAATTTCATGAAAGTTGCCATAATCAGCTTTAAAGAACAATTGTTTATCTGAATGATAAGAGCATTTTGGCATTGCTAGGCAAAGTTTCAAGTTTTTGTAGTATGATTTAAAAAAAGAAAAAATGGTAGAGTTTCTCAATAAAGCTCTCTAATAAAGATTTCCCCCCTTCTCAATTGAACAGATATTTATTGAGCTCCTATTAGAGCCCTTGGAATGTGGATGGATGGATGGATTGATGGATGGATGGATGGAGGAAAACTCATGTATTGAGCACTTATTGTTTGCCAAGCAAAAAGTATAAGATGTAGTCCCTGCCTTTGATAAGTTATAATCTTTCATACAATTGAAGCAAATTAGGCAAGTGTAGTGTTCAAAGACAGGTACAGATGATGTACTGTAGGTATGGAGCAAAGAGATTGTTCAAGAATAGAATAGTTGGGGAATGCTCGATGGTAGGGATAGGACTTCAGCTAGGCCTGAAATCATGTTAAATCCATTATGTTCTGTAATGTATGCCATGACTTTACCATATGCTGTCTCATAAATCATTTTTTATTAGCTGTGTTTATCTCAGTGGAAGATGGTCTTGTCACGAAAACTTAGAGTTGGTAAGGCACATGGTCCGGAAAGTATGTCTTGCCTTAGGTTGGCTTTTACACAAAGTTGAAGAGAAACATTTTTTTTTCTGACTGTAACAATTCAATGAACATAACCGAGACAAAAGCTTATGCTAACAAAGGGGACTAACAGTGAATAATTGCCACTGTATTTTTATGAAATATAAAACATCCATATTATTCCCAAATGAACCTATTTTGATTAATTTTACAGTGAATATTAAATGTCGAAAGGATGATTAACTATTTTCTACAAATGTATTCTTCTATTAACTGATTATACAGTTTGATTTGTCATGTGTTACATAAACCAATAAATAAAAACATTCCAGGGTATTCACAAGGATATTCAATAACTTCCATGTAGAGGCATTTTACACAGTAGGACTTTAAGCCTATGTGTTAGGCAAGCTGGTAGCATGCTGAAAAACAGAATGACTCCTCCCCTTCCTCCCCCCTCATTCTCTGCCTTACTCCCCCCTCCCCTCACTCCATTGACATGCATAGCTGGCCTGGTAGGTGTAAAAATAGACAGACAGAGCCTGAATTGGAAGTGGTCACTGAATGTTGCCTGCGGTTGCTGGGGTTTTGAGCTCTCTCTGACACTGGCCAGCTAGCAGATGGGGAGAACTGGTGTGGGGCATGTAGGGGAGCAGAGCAAAGCAACCAGGGATCATCCTTTTGGATTGCCAATGTTAACTTCTCCCTGGGAACCTTGGACGTAGCCCATAGTTTGAGGACAGACCCACTGACAACAGGGAATAATAAAACTGATATGGGTAATGCAGCTCTCTGCCAGTCTTGTCATACAGAGAAGAGCGTAAGAGCACAAGGAAACATGCAAGAGTTGGATAAAACCCCAGATTACTATGGCTACAACTGTGAGGATGTCAGAGAGTCTGAGGCTCTGGTAAGTGTGAAACCATGAACCAGGACAAAGAGCAGATGGTGATGTCTTGAGCATGTTAGTAATCATCAGTAAACCTCATTGGTTAAACATTTTCGGTTCCAGAAAGGGAGTCTATGATGTAAAACTGATGTGATTTTTACCAATTGTTTTACTGTTACTGTCAATTTTAATTGTTTCCTCTAGTCGTAACTTTACCATCGTGTAGTCAAATCTTGCCTCACATTTACTTCATCTGTGCTTTCTTTAATTTTACGCTATAAAAGCAGAAGGGACAAGGAACATGTCTTCTGCAATAAAAATGCATAGTGCCCCATACCCTGGAGATACTTATTATAGCAGAACCTCATCATAAAGTGTTTTGAATTCCACCGATTCAGTTATACCTCTGGTCAGGTCCATTATATACATAACAATGTATAGAAGATCTATCTTGACATATTACAGAAAGTTTTATTGCTTTTATTGCAGATACTATCATGGTGCCACAAAATTAGACTTAGAAAAGAGTTTTATTTTGGTAATTTGACTCACTGACTTCAGTTAAAAAGGCCTACAGGTCCCTGGCCTTCTCAGCTACTAATCTTGGCAATTATTTTGTCACAAACTCCCAAATTTGATGAGAGGTACAATTGAGGTCGAGTGATGCATAAGCTTAATATAAAATCTTAGTATTCCTTATATTTATCAATTTGACACAAGGTCATTGTGTGATTTCTTCCCCCAGTAGTTCAATCCAAGATTGTGTTTCTGAAATATTTTCATTTTAGTATCCATTGGAGAATAAGCTTTATCTTTGATCTCTTAGATCCAAGAACTTGACCTACTGCAAGCTGTTTTGTTCAGTATGAAAATGTGAGATTAATGAATACTTTCTGTTTGAGGAACAAAGAAGCATGAGATAAAATGATTATTTTACAGAGAGATTTATAGTACAGTAGAAGTGAACACCTGTGCTTTCTTCAGGAGAGAAAATGCAAGGAATATAAAGAATACATTGTTTTCCTCTCATTTGAAACTATCTGATTTTCTAAAATTTCTTAAAATCAGAATTCTAAATGAAGCTAGAACACAAAATGGCATCTTGCTTTTTGAGTTTAAAGATAGATAGATACCTACCTACATACATACATACATGCATAAGACGTTTATAGTTAGCAGAAAAGAAAGAAAAGCCTGTCCTTTATGTGGGGGGAGAAGGATAGTGCTTCAGGAATACATACCACGGGGAAAAATGCAAAACAAAATCAAGCCCCAGAAAAGTCCTTAGGCAAGCAGCACAAAGTTGGAAGGAAGCCCACTTGTCCTACTAGAAAGTAAACAAAGGTTTCAACCAGGAGCAATGCCTTATTTTTCTTTAGAGAGTGGCTGTCTTATGTCCATACCCTGGATCAGAAGAATTAGCTCCCTCATGCTCAAAACTTCATTTGTAATTTAACTAATTCTGCACTGAGAAGGGGAGAAAACAACAGAGATTTGTAATTATGGCCATGATTCCTTAATTCTGCAGTCTTCTCTTTAAGCATTTTGGGGAAATGTTTACTTGGTTAAAGGTAATTTCTAGTCAAATGGATGCTCATTCATTCATTTATAGCATGCTTTAAAATGTTACTTAATTATGGTTTTGATTATTTTAAGGATGGGTTTTTATTTTCTGAAATGATTACTTCTTTAAAGTTTTTTATATGCTTGTTTTATTTGGTATTTGCACGTAGTAAATGCTTGCATGATTTTGATGTTGGGAGGAAATATTGGTGATGAAATGAATGGTGAATTCATTCAAAGTACCTTTATGAATACATTTCAAGAATTCATGAATGGTAATGGAAAACTTTCAATAGAAGCATTCAACAGTATCAGTATTCCTAATTGCATTAAATTATTTCATGTGAAATATTGACTCGGAATTCCTAGAGAATATTGAAGAATTCTTTTTTTAAAAAAAGCTATTACTGTTTATATTGTATCTGAGCTTCTTTTTTACTTCAAAACCAATTTAATTCAATTCAACAGACATGTATTAGACGCCTACTGTGTGAAATACATTGCGTTATATGTTGGGGGATACAAAAGCAAACAATCCATGACCTCAAGAAGCACACCAGGGGATATAATATTTATACAGATACACGAAAACAAAATATTCTTGGGAAACAGAGAGCAATACTACCCAGTCTGGGATCAGTAAGTGGTACTTAAGCTGAGCTTTGAAGGAAAATAAGAGTTCTGAGAATGCAGAGAGGAGAAAGGATATAGTGGGTGATTGGAACAAATGCATTGAAATGAGAGATGGGAGTTTGGAATACAGCTAGTATTCTAATTAATCTGGAATATAAAGGGGGCATATAGAAGGGAGTAATTTGAAAGAATTATGGAAAGGTTGATTTGGGCCATATTTTAAGAACCCTAGATAATAGGCTGTGGAGTTTGTCCAAAAGGTAATCTACTATATAGAAGGTGATAGTGGTATTGAACTGAATGGTGAAAGAAGTGTGAAGAGGGTTTTCTCAGAATCATAGGAATTAAGGGGGAAGGGCAAGAAGTAGGATTTTGCTAGCCATTGATTTGGATCTCTCCAGGGTTCTGTGATGATGATATGGGTCAGCAGTCTTGGAATCTATAACATATTCTCTCCTCAGATGCCAGAGACCTGGGTAGGAGTTCACACTGTAGGTCAGTAGATATGTTCTGGTCAAGCCTTTAGGGACCAGACTGAAGTCATGCAGGACCCCAAATTCTGTAAATTCACTCCAAGATGGCAGGGAATGTATCATACCTAGCAGGGTCCATGAACGTAGAACATGCATTTATTTCTTAGTCAAGCTTTGTGTTTGAGGTCTTATACAGGGTTTGGATAGCACCAATCCTGTTTTGCTCTGTCCTAAAGTAAATATATGAGCTGCAGCAAACAATTTTCTCAATGTGATGTGGTGTGTAAAGCATTGGCTCTAGAGTCAGAAGACCTGAACTCAAATACCATCTTTGATGCTTTTCACATGGAGGAACATGGGCAAATCAAATAATCTCCTTGAATCTTGGTTTTTTCAAGTCTAAAATGAGGCATCTGAGCTCCCTTCCAGCTCTGAACCTGTGCTTTTCTGATACTGCTTAGGGTAGTCAAAGAATGAGGGTTCATGAGAAATAGTAAGAACTTAAAGTATGAATCTTCTCTGCTGTTATAAGCAGGTTCTAAGTTAATTAGCTTCTCTGGGCCTCAGTTTCCCCATCTCTAAAATCAATCCATTCACAAGATTAGGACTCATTGTATATTAGGCACTGGGTGAAATAAAAGAGTTGTTCCTAAATGATGTATAAGGTCCTTTCAGCTCTAAATCTTTAGATGTCATTACTTGGAACTATGAAATTATGATCTGGAAATGTGTAGTGGAGTTTAGAAAAAGTAACTTTAAAAGAAGTTTAGGAACATGTCTCTTGTTAATTGTATCTCTTTTTGCACACATTGATAAAGTGCTGATGCTCAGATTAACTCAGTTTCATATAAAATGGATGATATAGTGATGATAGTGATGATTATTGCAGAGTCTCCCTGGACCATTGGTATTGAGTAAGGCTTTGGGATGACAATGATCTATTTGAAATAGTACTCACCTTCCAAAGCATTAAAATATTTTTAGAAACATTTCTTCAATCCTCACCGATCTCCAAGGCATAATGAGAAAGCTTGTGCTACTACCCTCATTCCACAGACACTAATAGTGAGATATTTGTTGTGTCTAAACATATAAAGCGATTTGAAAAAGAAATGAGTTTAGTTGAATGAATACAACTACATCTTTTCAAAATCACATTTGGTCTGATTCATCTTTACTGTGGATAAAATTTATTTTACTTCCTACCAGAGATTTCTACATACATGTGCACATAGTTTGAAATCATTTTTCTCCTGTTATTTATATAGACATTAAAGAGTTTAATCAGAAGAATTTGATGCATCAGTGGTGCGGATGAGAAATGTTTTCCTCAATTGGTCCATTCATTTATTCTTTATTCAGTTTCATACTAAAATCATCATTCAGCTCTGGACCTATGGCCCTATGAAAGTTTTCACTTTTTGTTATATATTTAAGCACTCAGTGAGGAAACATTTATTAAAAGTTACAATATTCTAGGCACTGATAGAGACTAGATCTGAGATTTCATTGGTATAAGGCAATCTCTGGTGAGGAAGCTGGCTCTAACAATGTAGGTCAGCATCTTCTCTGCAGCCTTATGTCTTAGAAGAAAGTTTCCGAGGGCACTGAAAAGTTAAGTAAGCACCTTGCCTGGGATCTCATAGCCAATATATGTTAGAGGAAGGATTCAATTCTAGGGCTTCTGGGCTTCAAGGCCAGCCAGCTCTTTATCCATTATGCCCTGCTAGCCATTATGCACTGAGGCTACAAAGATAAAAATGAATTAGTTCCTGCTTTCAGGGAGCTTATGTGACAAAATCAATTGTTATTTTGTTCAAAATTTATTAAAACACTCTCTGGGTGCAAGGTGATGTGCTTATTTTCAGGGTATTTGAAATCATGAATTCTTTGGTTTACTGAAGTTTGAATGTCTTCTTCACCTAAATACATCATTTCCACTCATCCACTATGTGATCAGTGCTTGAAACCAACCCAGCTCCTTTTGTTTCTATTTGGGGAGAGGGTAAAGAAATGCTGGAGACTGAGATGCCCACCACAATTATTTCCCTTTTCTTGCTAAGTGGCCTTTGGTTAAACCAGTAAAATTTGTGTTGTCTTGGCTTAGGTTAGAGGTTCTTAACCTGGGATCCAGGAGCTTATCTTTTTAAAAGATATTTTAATAGCTTTATTTTGGTATAATTGTTTGCAGTCCTACATATTTTATGTTTTGCATTGAAAACCATCATACTGAAAAGGGTCCACAGACACCAAGCTGCCAAAAGGGTCTATGACCCAAAACAAAATTAGGAGCCTAGTTTTACTGTATCTTGTGGGAGAGATGTTGATTCTTAAGTCACAGCCACCTTCGTGGCAGTCCCCTTGCTATGCTTACATAAATACCACATGGTATTCTCTTCATGGTGCTATATGGTTGCAAATCACAACATCTCAGAAACTCAGAAGTGGAGTTTCAGATGACTCAAAGAGCAATAGGAAGATAAATGCTAGATCTATATATATTGTAGTGAGTTCTGGACTTGTGTGGAAAAATGGTATGAAAACGTCAGCAAGAATATTTATGACTGGGGGCAGCTAGGTGGCACATTGAGTAGAGCACCAGCCCTAGAGTCAGGAGGACCTGAGTTCAAATCCAGCCTCAGGCACTTGACACACTTTCTAGCTATGTGACCTTGGGCAAGTCACTTAACTCCAATTTCCCTGCCCCCCCCCCAAAAAGAATATTTATGACCAGAAAAGGGAGGAAGGTAGTAATTGTTATAGAACAAAAAATACCAGACAGCCTAAGGGTAGTTTGGAATATCAGTATCCCTCTTTATACAGTTATTAACCTATATCACATGTGTGTGTTGTCTCCTCTTTTGGAATACGCCCCTTGAGGGGCAGTCTTACTTTCTCTCTGTATCTCTAGCACCTAGCAGAGTGGCCTGCATATAATACTTGCATTTTCACTCATTCATGTATATATCCTTCCTTTCTTAGCCAAACTTCTTAGAAAAAGAGTCTCTATTCATTGCTTCCACTCCTTTCACTCATTCCTGTACCTTTGGCACTATGATTTACAAACTTTTCACTCAACCGAAACTACTCTTTCCAAAGTTACCAATGACCTCTAAATTGCCAAATTGATGGTCTTTTCTCAGTCCTCATCCTACTTGACCTCTATGTTACATTTACCACTAATGAAACTTTCTTTTTCTGGTTTCCTGTCACCTCTGACTTTGTGTGACACTACCCCCCACCCCGGTTCTCCAACATATCTGACTCCTCTGTCTCAGTCTCTCTTCCTTTCTCAAGATGAGTCTCTCCCTCTGACTTTGGATGCCCTTCTCTCAATGACCTCATAGGCTTCCTTGGAATTAATTGTCATCTTTATACTAATGACTAAACAGAAATAATCAACCCTAGTCTATCTCTCTCCCACATTACCAGTTGCTTATCAGACATTTCAAATTTGATATCCTGGAGATATCTCATCATGTCAAATTTCCCTGTTTCTGTTGAAGTCATTTAGTCTCCCAGGCTTGTAACCTTCTCATATGCTTGACTCTTCACTGTCCCTCACCTTACATATTTAATTAGTAACCAAATCTTGCCATCTCACTTGCATTCTTTGCTCATAAAGCTGCCACCTTACTTCAGACCTTCGTCCCTACTTGCTTGTTTTATACTGCATCTTAATTGGTTTCTCAACCCCAAATTTCTCCTCACTCTAAACCACTTTCCATGCTGCTGCCAAAGTTATTTTCCTTAACTATAGATCTCACCATATTACTCCCCTATACCTGTAGGATAAAATAAAAACTCCTCTGTTTAGTTCTTTAAAACTTTCCACCCTCTGGTCACCAGCCTATCTTTCGAGCCTCATTGAGCATTATTCCTCCTCTCACATACTGTCATCTAGCCAAATTGGGCTTTCTCTTTATTCCTCATACTCTATCTCCCACTTCCATACTTTTGCATGGGCCTGGAATGTATTCCCTCTTCCCCTCCACCTCGTGGAACCCTATGCTTCTTCTAGACTGAGATCAAGTACCTCCTATGTAAAGACTTTCCTGATCTCCCAAACTACTAGTGTCCTCCATCTACAATTACTTTTTATTTTATTACTTTGTATTGATCTGTATTTATTCTCTTTATTCTTATTCTGTATATAATTGTATATGTCCTTGTTGTCCTCCTATTAAAATATAAGCTTCCTGTCAGTGGGGATTATTTCTTTCTGTGTTTTTGTAAGAGCATAGGTCCTGGCACATAGTAGATGCTTAAGAAATCCTTGTTGATTGAGTAATTAATCCATAAAATAGTAAAAGACCCATAGGAAGACCTTAACAGTGTTACTGAATCTTCCAGGGAGGAATTGTGGAAGAATATAAAGAAAACACACCTGATAAGAAGGCATGCATGTGTTTGAATCTACCCTTGTGGAAGAAATGAAATGATTGCTTCACTGAAATGTATTTATTACCACAGAAGAATGAAAACCATGACTTTACATTGGGGAAATCTCACTGCATATTCCCAATTGAGAATCAGAATTTTTGGATTTTTCTCAACTTAAAATCATGATTTTCTCTGTACACTCTAAATTTGTCTCATTTTCTACAAGTTGGAAATGCACCAAATTATGTTTATTTGACAGATAATTGATCATGATAGTTCATGGAATTTTAAGGTATAATTGAATAATCCCCTGCAAAATCAGTTCACTTTAGTAGTCTGAGTATAGTAGTTACATAAACACATAGTTTTGAGAGTCATACTACCTTAAAATATATAGATATAAGATACACACAGTATTCTGAAATGATGGTTTATATCTTGGAAAGACAAACCTCAACAAACAAGTTACTCTTTTTGGGACTATCCTTCCCTCCTCCCACCTCTCTATTACAATTTGCATAGGAAATCTTTAGGGTGAGGGCAACACCTCATCCGCATTGTTTCTTAAAGGTATACACTATTAAGTGATGTCTTCTTTGGAGCAGATGGTCTCTGAAACTAAGAATTTTCAAACCACCATGGACAAAAATTGTTGCAGTTACCTCAAGGGAGTAATGGTAAATTAACCCTGCAGGATATCTTGCATAAGAAAAAGTTAATGAAAGATACTCTCACTTCAAAAAGAAAGCACATTTTAACAGTTCTGTAAGAGGTATTAAAAACTAATTTAGCTCCATTTACCATGGTCCTGTATTCTTACCATGATATGTATTTCAACGCAGTTTTGTGCCCAAATGTTCTAGTTTTAGCAGAATATTTTAACATGGATACAAGTCAGAGAGTTAAAATAACTTTGTTAGTAGAAAATTTTTTTAAAGAAAAATTAATAAACCCTTCCTGCTTTCTAGTGTTATAATGAAAGTAGAAGATGTTCAGGTACTTCCTTCTTTGTCTCCATTCCAGTTGTTTCAGTTAGTTTTACAAAATCAGCAATTTTTTAAAAGTTATTGTCCATCTTCATGATCAGGAATAATATTTTTATTAAAAATAAAAAATATATATTTAGAAATTCTCTGGTGGCAATTGATTATAAATCTCTGGTACATCATGTACCAAGCAAATCTATAGGATCATTTTCATCTTCCATGTTTTTCCTTGTCATTCATTTATTTTTCCGGATTATTTGTAACGTTACAAATACTAAGAAAATATAATTCTTAGTGTTTTTTATTAAATGAATTTCATTTTTACTTGAAACATTAACATGTGAACATAATTGAAAATTAAAATTTGTATGAAAAACATTTCAAAGTGTTTCTCTTTAAATTGTATTTCTGAGTTACCTTTGATTTTTCACAATTGATAATGTGTTAAATGTCAGTGTGAAATAATTGCTAAAATTATGAAATGATATATGGCAAAGTCACAGTAACACCAGCCCAGAACTGGTTAAATATTTTGTTTGCTTTTACAAAGTCATTCCTTCATTCTTTCATTCTGAATATCTACCATGTATAAGGTACTCTATAAGGTATGTGGACCAAATAATAAATCACAATCTCTGCCCCTAAAGAGCTTTTAGTCTTGTAGGGAGATAATATAAATATAGACACACACATATATGTATATATATGTTATATATATGTATATATAATGTATGTATATTTATAGCTATTGATACAAAATAGCATATGAAATAGATGCATAGTTGTGATGTGAATTAAATGATGTACAAGTTCATATGGATGAATGAAAGAAAAGTAATAAATCCTTTTAAGAAATCATTACTTTGTGTCCACAAGCCAGAAAGATAACTGGATATATCAAGCAACAAATAAGCATCCTCTCTTAGGTTATCAGATAGCCTAAACCTCCTAGTATTTAAACTGCTTTCTAGAGTTGCATTTAGTTTTTGAAGCAGCAATAATGATTTTTAATCCCATAGTCACTTAAAGTTGGCCAGGTCTATGCTGTCAAACTCTCGGAATGAAATGGTAATTTGTTAAATGCTATCCCAGTGTTTTAAAAAAATCATTGATGATTCTAAAATTCCTAACTTGCGCCAAGATAAGCCTTTTTCAGAACTTGGATTCTACCTGGAACATTAAGCTTCATTTCTATGCCATAGGGAAACATCAATGTAGGATTTAGTAGAGTCTGATATTATAGCAAAAAAACCACATTATTATCCTTATTTCTTGAAAGATGATTATTTAAAAAAATGAAATATAAGTGTTGGGCAGCTAGGTGGCTCAGTGGATGAAGAGCTGGGACTGAAATCAGGAAGACTCATCTTCCTAAGTTCGAAATCTGGCCTCAGACAAGCTGTGTGACCCTGGGCAAATGACTTAACCCTGTTTGCCTCAGTTTCCTCATCTGTCAAATAAGCTGGAGAAGGAAATGGCAAACCACTCCAGTATCTTTGCCACAAAAACCCAAAATGGGGTCATGGAGAGTGAGACATAATTGAAAAAACTGAACAACACAAAAGTGTAGTTGAGCTTTCCAAATAGACAGTGCACTTACATTGTGCTCTCTTACAAGCATAAAAACACTGCTCTGATGACTGATTTCAAGTACATTGCAGAAACAATGTTGACCCCTTTCATGTTTTCTGTCTTTCCTGTTGAGATCTTACGGGCAAAAAAGCATCTGAAAGAAACTAGGTATTTCATTAGTAATGGGAAATATTAATTTTTAAAATAATTGTTTGGTCAAATATATGTGTTCCCTTTGGGTTGAAGTCTTGAAAAAGGCTTTCTTAAGACGATATGCTAAAATTTTACATATGCCAAAAATGCTCAAATAAGAGTGAATAGATAATTATGGGACTATGGAAGATTCTTCCATAGTTTGAAGATCCCATGTGTAGTAGCAGCAGCAGCAGAGTATAATCGGAGAAAAATCATGAGGAGACATTATAAAAGAACAGTGAAGCAAATTTAAATCATCAACTCACATTTCTGCCACCAAATAAAATGCTAAACCTTTTCATTGAGTATCTAATGAGCCTTTGGGAAATGACCCATATGTTAAAGCATTATTAATCTAGTTATCCTTATTCCAAATTCATAAACACCTATGAAATACCAGTTTCTCTTTTTCAAAAATACCACCTTCTCTTTCTCTATATTTATCTTTTGATTTAGCTTCTTTTTGATCTTATGAGCAAAATTATATTTTATTGGCCATAATTGCCACATAATTTTTGGATATGATTAGTTTTTCCCAAACCCAATAAGCACATGTTTATTGTGAATGTGTGCAGGAGTTTAAAAACAATTTCTTTCATGTCAAATTAATTATATGATCAATTAATAGTGAAATTCGAACATATGCTTTGTGTTATCTATGAATATTGTAATAATGTCCAGAAAAAGAATTCTTATTGAGATGCACTGTTAGTACATCTTTGTATTAGGGAATAAAATGGCATGTGTTTTATTATCCATATTCTTAACTTTTATAATACTTCAGCTGTATGACAAATGTAGTCTTGTTGTTCAGCAATTTTCAGTTGTGTCTGATTCTTCCTGACCCCATTTGAGGTCTGACTTCAGGCCCAGTGGTCTATCCATTGCTTAACCTAGCAGCCTCTGATGTAGTCTATAATCTTACTTTGATTATTAAAAAGTGATTTGGTTCTGAAATTTTGAATATTTTTAGTGTCTTGTATGGAAATACCTACCAGCTATATGATAGCACATAAAGGATATTTTTAAGCCGTCTTTCAGTGTGTCTTTGTAAGGACTGTGGAGCACTTAACTTAAAGCCTTAATCCAGTTAATTTATAATTTTAAATATTTCATTAATTATTAGTTACTAATATATTATTATTTTTTAATTTTAATAATAATAGATGGAACCAAACTAAGTAGGGGTAGATTAGGAGGGAACTTGCTGTTTTTGATAAGTCTAAATAACATGGTTTAGATAAACTACATATTTGACAGCTGAAAGTACTCCTTGACCTGATGTTGAGAAATAGTAAAATTTTGAAAGATCATGGAGAACAGGCGAGGTACTGCAGGATTTGAGAAGGGAACACACCAAGATTTTTTAAAATGGAAGAGAATGGATTCTTCAAGTTATAGACTAGTGAATCTGACTTTGATTCCTGGGAAATTTCTCAAACATGTTGTAAAGGGATGGCTAATGAACATCTAGAAAAGGAAGAGGTGATCACAGATAGCCAGTGTGGGTTCACTGAGAATAAGTAGGGTTAAAAGTAAATCTTATCTCTTTCTTGTCAGGGTTCCTAAACTAATAGGGGAGTGAGGCAGATATCATTTACCTAGATTTCAGCAGTTCATCTGAGAGTCTGCCGTGTTCTTCTTGGGGAAATGATGGTTCAAAATTGGCTAGATAATTTGAAGCTGATTGATTGGCTCACCTCAGAGAATTCATTACCAACTTGTCAACTTAGAAAGAGGTCTCAAGTTTGATGTCTCAGGGATCTGTGCTTATTTCTGTACTGTAATATTTTTTATCAGTGACTTGAATAAAGACAGAGATGATATGCCTTATCACATTTTTAGATGAAACAGGACTTAGAGGATCAGTTGATGTACTTGATGAAAGAGTCAGAATTCAAAAATCTTTGAACATACTAGAACATTAGGCCAGATCTAAAAAGATGAAATTTAATAGAGATAAATATAAAGTCTTAATCTGGTCCAAAAACTCAGCATCAAAGTATAAAATGGCGGAGATATGGAAGAAAGGAAATAAGAATTTATTAAGCATCAGCTGTGTGCTAGGTACTGTGTCAAGTGCTTTTATAAATATATCATTTTAACCTCACAACAACCCTGAGAGGTAGGTACTATTATCAGACCCATTTCCCAGTTGAGGAAACTGGGGCAAACAGAGTTAAGTTTCTTGCCCAAGGTCACACAGCTAGTAAGTGTCTGAGGCCAGATTTGAACTCAGGAAGAGGAGTCTTCCCAACTCTAAGCCTGGAAGTTTATCGACTTCCCCAAGCTGCCCCTAGGAGATAGCTAGTCAGGAAGACCTAAGTTCAAATCCAGCCTCAGACACCTACTAGCTGTGTGACCCTGGGCAAGCCACTTGACCTTGTTTACCTCAGTTTCTTCATCTGTAAAATGAGCTGGAGAAGGAAATAGCAACCCATTTCAGTATCTTTGCAAAGAAAATTCCAATACAGAAGTCTGGGTATATCTGTTGTTGTAAATAACTAGGAGAATTTCTTTCATCAGCTTCAGACTATGCTGTATTTTTAACAGTTGTCCCAGTGATCCAGAACCATGCAGGACACCCTTAAGATATGGTTCAAATCAACACGTAATGGCTATATAAGAGCTATTGCTAATGACCTTCAAGGGTGGAGAATCACTAATACTCAAGGAATAAGTGGGTATTAATATGTATATTTGTTATTGCCATGCTGCTCATTTCTTAAAAGGAAAAAAGGATCCAGTTGTCCCACAAAGAAATATATAGAACTGTAGAAACCATTTCTGCTGCTCTGGGCTTTATATTGTATTTTCCTTCCTTCCTGGACTTTATATTGTATTTCTTTCAAATAACTGACTTCCTTTCTCCCTATTGCATTACTACAGAATTTGAAGGGGTAGGTTAGCTCATACCAACTTCCCATTTTACAAATAAGTAACTGAACCTAGGGAAGGCATGAGACTTCCCTACTGTTCTATAAAGCTTATCTTGTGCTTTCCTTAGGTGAGGGAAGACATAACTCTTTCATTTTCTCACGTGCACTAGAGACTGTCAAATTGGATTCCATCCTTAGGCTATAACATGCCTCTGTCAATGTAAATTCCTCTGTTGCCTTTATTCTTTACCCTGCTGTGTGCTAAGAAAGATATTCTGTTTTTCTAACACTCAGAGACTGAAAAATGTACAGGACTTTGTCGAAAGGAATTTAGGAAGAAATCTTTCTTTCTTGGCTTGAGGTACAGTGCCAAGGGTTGTAAAAGGGACAATTTTAATGATATCCATCTGTTACAGATTAAAATAGGTTGGAACCAGCCATTGAATTTCTTGTCTGGAGTCAGACAGAAAACTGAAGATTGAAATAATTGAATCAATTCAGGGCCCTTTAACAAGCATGGTCAAAGCAGATTTTAGGTTTAGTGGAGTCTGGATAAAGGAGTGGCATGGGAAGCCATTAGAATCTGTTTAAAACAGAGATTGATTTTGCATTAATCCAAGATTTGTCACACAAGAAATATTAACAGATGCTACTGACTCATTTCCTCAACAGGGCACTTCTTTCCATTAAATCTTTTTTTGAGGAAAGCTGTCACTTATTATGAAAGGTTACTTATACCCTTTCCCCTTGAAAAACCTTCTCGCTTTGTGTCTTCATCAGAGGCAAGCATAGTGGAATAGTTTAATACTTCTCTCTCCATGAGGCCTTGAGTCTCTTTCATCTCTGTTTTGATGGAAGGCAATCAGACTACCTATTGCTTCCCCTAGTCCCTTCTGAAGCAGTCTTAATTATAGATTGGCCTCATTGTAGGTCAGGGTGTGGGTGTTTGTGTGTATGTGTGTAAAAGAGTTTTGATTTTATATACAACCTCCCAGTGGTGTGCTTAGTAAATATTTAACAAGGTAGAGAGCATGGAGGGATGCACATACAATACACCTTGAAGTTTAATTTATATTATTAACATTTTCTCTCTTTTTTAAGGCTAGACAATCAACAAAACAATAAATCAAGACATGTGTTGTATGTTTTGCTGATTTCTGAGTGTAAATTTTCATGCTGAAAATTAAACAATCAACTCCCCAGCCTATTAAAGTTGGATTTGCCACACTTCTGCATCTACTTCAGCTTTGCTCTCTTCCTTCCCTGCTCCAGAGATAAATATACTCTACATCTGAATGAGTTTTGCAGGTAGAGTTGACCTTGTTGAAGACTGGAGCGTGAGAACTTAAAACTTTCCTCAACCCTCTATAACTCACTAGGCTCCAGGTCTCCATTATCCCCTGCTTTGACCAGAGACTTGTCAGCTGACCCATACATACCCTCTACCTTTCACTTTCCATCTCTCACTCAAAGACTTGATAAGCAAATCAACATTACCATTGCTACAATGAAGGGTTTATCCATCTATTACCCTACTAAGAATCCTTGTGATTCTGAACTATGGGCTGCCTAGACCAGAAATCCCTTTCCTAGCTACCACTACCTGTTTTCTTTCTCCCTGGAAATTATTTTCTCTATATATTTTCCTTCAAATTTTGTTGGTGCACATTCCTTCTCAATAAAATATAAGCTCCTTCAGAGCAGGGACAATTTAATTTTTGTCTTTATAAGACAGAGTCTGGCACAGTATGTAATTTATAACAATAAATAAACCCTTCTTGACTTGAAGTTAATTAATACATGCATATGAGCATACTCATTCATACACGTGCACATACCAACACACAATGAGATCTGCAGTAAGCCATCATAAATATCTTGGGGGTCCGTGTCATAGGAGGATTTTCTAGGTAGACCCCCTTATGATGAAGTATATCTGCAACCAAACTCCATTAAGAGAGAGTTTTAAGAGCAATTTTATCCACAATTCTGCTGTAAAACTATGTATCAACAGTATTGCATGGAGGATTGAAAGCTGGATTTTGAATTATGAAGATCCAGGTTCAGACCTTATCTCCAGAACTCAATAGCTGCGTAACCATGGAAAAATCTATGAACCTCTAAGCCTCATTTCCTCATCTATAAAATGAAGCTAATAATATTTTTCATACCTTCCCCACAAGGTTAATGTGAAACTCAAATGAGATACTATCTATAAAGTGCTTTGTAAATCTTCAAGCACAATATGAATATCAGTGATTATAAAATGATTGTCATTTTCTCTTTATTTTTCTCCTAATGTAGGCTGTTGAGAGTCAGTGCCATGAATTCTGGACCATAAGTTCTTAAGACCATAAGGATAAGTTCTTATTCTGGCCATGGGATTTTTGTTGTATTGATGTGGAAAAGTAGGAGCTTCTTTCCCCCCCAAACCTTAATACTCCAGGGACAGGAAGGGTACCCTGACTTGCCCCCCAGATTTCTCGCATTAGGCATTGGGTTGGCACAGTCAAATTACTCTGAAAGGCCACATATCTCCCACCACTTTCACTCTCCACTCAGATAAAGAATCATTCAAAGCAGATTCCCAAGTATGTATGACCTAGGGCCCTGCCCTCCATTCTCCCATGTCTAGGTGCCCACAAGAACCATCAGGTTCAGAATTCCATTCACAGTTATGTGTGATTACTATTCTTTAGTGAATAGTGTTGTCCTAATGTCATATTTTTCTTGGAGGCTTTGGATGTAGAAGTTTTGACTCTGTTGTCTTCTTCTGGTTGTATGTTTTGATCTTCCTTGTCACCAAAGTAAGATTTTATCATCTGATTTTTTCCCCATTATTTGCTCATTTTCTCAGCCAATTGACTTTTTTTTAGCTCTTTGTTAAGGTAGGTCTCTGCTTCCAGTGTGGAGGGTGTATTGCCCCCAGTTTCAGGGGTTTTGTGCAGCTGTTTTCAAAGGTATTTCTAGGGACCTGTAAATTTTCAATTCTCCCATGGTTGTATGATCAAAGCAGCAGTATTTATTTACTCCTCTTCTGATCTGTGAGTGACTACAAACACCCTTTTCTGCCTTGGAACTGAGAAGAGGATTCCCTCTCTTCTGCCATGTTAGTGCTCCTCCTTGCCCCAGGACTGCCACCCAGGATTGCAATCCAGACCCAAGCAAGGGCAAAACAAGAGAATTTTGCCTCAGTGCCAGCAAAGAGATCCCTGCAATTGCCCTTTGATCAGCCTCTTGAACCGCTCGTGGTTTCTGGGCCAAGTGCTCTGGAAGCAGCCACTGCCACTGCTGCTGCCCACCACCCTGAGGCTGGGGCTTGGACCATGCTCCTCTCTCCCCCAGGTCTGACAGACCTTTCCTATTGACCATCTAAGTTGTCTTTGGCATTTGTGGGTTGAGAAGTCTGGAAACTGCCACAGTGGCCAGTGATTCAATCCCTGAGGCCTGCTCTGGCCCTGACTGTGCATGTTGGACTGTGCTCTTCTGTCAGACTGGTGCAATAGACCTTTCCTGTGGACCTTCCAGGTTGTCTTGTGCTGGGAATTTGTTGAACTCTGTCATTTTGTGGGTTCTGCTCCTCTAGAATTTGTTTAGAGTCATTTTTTACAGATGTTTGGAGGACAGCTCAAGCAAGTCCCTGCTTTTACTCCATCCTCCAAACTTCTATGCCTTATGTAAATAGGGAACAGAAGTAACATCTAATGTTCTTGGCTCACCTTCCCCCTAAATGTTGTCCTTTATTCATCCTTGAACAAAATGTTCTATGCCATCTGTGTGTGTGTGTGTGTGTGTGCGCGCGCGCGTGCGTGCACAGCCTGCAGAGGAGAGACATGGTGTTTTCTTTGTGGCTTGATTGAACTGTACTTGAGTATTGTTTTGGTTGTCGAGGAAGACACATGAGTAGATTCAAATTTCATTTTAAAGTGGTGTGGCAAGGATCCTGAATGAGCAGAATCTTTGTTGGACATTTAGAATTAGCTGAGATAAGCTCCCAAATGTCACAGAATAGGCAGGTCACATTTCGCAGTCACTGCAGCAGTGCAGATACATTTTGTGTGGGTTGCTATGTGTACCACTTAAAGGCAGGATGGAGAGTACAGTATCATCTTTAGAGGAGACAGTGTGGGATCGCCTCTACGTTGCATTGCTTAAAAAACAGGGCCAGACATTTTAAGGGTTGAACATAGTTGTATGTGGTACTAAACAGTATATAAGATTTTCAAAATCTATAGCATATGTACTTATGGGCTATGCTGTCTTAGAAACCCTAGCGGTCCTGGACTGTCTGTCAATGGCATTCTAAGATAAAATAATGCAATGTAATGGGTGTATACTTGTTTGGAAGTTGGCAAATTTGGATTTTACCCTTAGACAGTGGGTAAATTGTTTCTCCTTCTTGTGTGATGATCTCCTCATTACTTCAATTTTTGTTCAGAAATTATAATTGCAGGAAAATCTTATAATATTTATTTTGAAAATATATTGAAATAATAATATGAGAGGTTTTGTAGCTCTGGAGAAGCCATTTAACTTTCCTGGGTCTCAATTTTCACATCTGAAAATAGAACTTTCTTTCATCTCTGAGATCTTTTCCAGCCTTAAGAAACATATTGTTTTATTATTACCAGTCAGTTAGTCAATAAGCATTTAGTATTAAGTGCTCACTATGTTCCAGGCACTGTGCTAAGTATGCAGACTGTAAAAGTCTTGCTTGGAAAATGTCCTCAACGTATTTTTATAGGAAACCCATCAGCAAATACACCAACAATTAAGACTTCAGACAAGTCAGAAAAGAATATGGAATAAGTATAGTTACACTTTTAATCATCTTTTTTTTCTCTTGACTTTAGATTGGTGCTTATCCCAGCTGATTTAAATTCAGCTCTCCCACCCCCATCCCCAATATAATTTGGCTGGCTCTCAGTATTTGCTTTGGCTTCACCTGAATAGATCACCTCATCAACTTCTGTGGTTCTCTCACAAGAGAGGATTAAACCTTTGCTACTTAGAGTTCTCCCAGAGATAAATAGGAAAAGCAAACAGCAAAGGAGTTTAAAAAAAAAAAGAATTAATTTTCTTTTCACTGCCTGATTCTTGCTAGAGCTGTAATTTTTTTTTTTAGGCTTGGGACGCAAATGCATAGCCTGGGTTTTAGGGTTATAAAAATTCACTTTCAAATTGCGGCATGTGCTGACGATTGGGAATAAATTGGTACTAATTATTTTCAAGTAGTAACTTTGGGTTTGTGTTTTCTTTGACATGGTAGAGCACATTTGTCATTAACTTAAGCAAACCTTAGCTACTCTCAGGAAAAATTGCGATTTTTTTTATTGCCACCTTTTATTACCCATAATAATTCAAGGTTAAACCTTACATTAAGAAGTCTTTGCAACCTAAGTTGCTTTGATTTGAAATGTAAACTTGTGTGACTTTATCGGATTCTGATTTTCTGTTAACGGTAACTCACCAGAGGGCTTTGCTTCTTTCTCTCTACAGTCTGACAGCAATGCCAGCTTTCTCAGAGCGGCCAGAGCTGGCAATCTTGATAAAGTGGTGGAGTACTTGAAAGGAGGGATAGACATCAATACATGCAATCAGGTAAGAGATTGTGGCACCTTTCAAGATTTTTAGTTCTATACAATTTTTTTAACCAAGGTTTTAATGGTGTAAAGAAAAAAAAAAGTAAAAAACCCTGCATGTCCTAAAATGAAATAATACTCACTGGTTCAGACCGACTTAGAGCCCTGAGGTCTTTTTCGTGGTTATCAATGTTATTTATTACTAACACAGTGACTAAGAGCTTAAGAAGTAAGGAAACCTAGTCTTTCCCTTCACAGAACCTTCAAGTATAGAGAATCCATTAACCCTAACAGGGAGAAAATTTATATCTAGAGTTCGTATTGCTGGCCATGGCCAACAGGTCAACAATAAGCCAGTATCTTAAAACCTAAGTAGCAAGAATGCTTGCAAGATGGTTTGGTTCTTGCTTATCAGAAATGTTGGCAGAAAATTATACCAGTGAGTCAACCCTTGTTTGGTTTTTTTTTTTGTTTGTTTGTTTTTGTTTATTTTTGACTCCTGGTCCAAAACCTTGTCTTCTCATTCCCAGGGCTATGGATTGCCTTTTACTCTTGTGATGGTTATTAGAATATGGATTTAGGGAATAAAAGAAAATGAAATTCAAATCACTTCTCACCCATTTCTCCCTTTGTTAGTAACTTTGCCTGAAGGGCCTAGTTGAAGAGCCTAAACTTGGGGAATCAGACGTTTAGCATTTAAAGGAACTTAAACATTTCACTTATTACTTTCCTTATCTACCATTTCCTTATAAATGAGATTATAGCCTTTGAATCAAGTGTAAAGCCTCAAAGATTTTGGCTTTATACTGTTTCAGACCAACATTTTACTGGCATAAAGAAAAAAAAAAACACATTGGATCCCAGCTTTCACTATAGTAAGCTAAATCTCTATTTTTGTGAACAGATAGTTGGCTGGAGAAATGAATAATCCCGGCTAATTTTAAGCTCACAGGAGGTTTTCACTTGTGGATTCAACTCCATCTGTAGTTTCACTTATTCTATCTCTGAGCACATCTTGAACTCAGTTGTATAATCGTATTTCTGGCTTTGGGCCGTTTGAACTTTTGCAGTCTTTCAAAATTAATGAAAGTAAATGGTGGAAAAACATAAATTGGCCTCTCCTTAGGATAACCCAATCACAGAATCTCAGAGTAGGAAAGGACCCCCAAGATCATTTAGTTCAACTTGTATCTAAACAGGAATACCCTTTATAACAGATTGTCAACCAAATCCTACTTGAAGACGTTCAGCGGGGGGCACTCCATTATTTGTCAAAGTAGTCCATTCTGCTTTTGAACAATCCCAATTGCTAGAAAGTTTCCCCTTACACTCTGAAATTTCCACCCATCCCTTCTATTTCTGTGTCCTGGTGCAAAGTAGAAGGAACCCAATCACTCATCCGTGTGACAGTATAGCAACCCGCCACTAAGTCTTGAGTTCTTCAGGCTAAACATCCCCGGTTGTTTTAAGTGATTATTATATGGCATGGTTTTGAGTCTCCTCACTATTATAGTAACACCTCTATGGATACTCTCTAGTAATTACACTGAAGAATACTTAACCCTGTTTACTTCAGTTTCCTCATCTACAAAATGAGATAGAGAAGGAAATAGGAAACCACTCTAATATCATTGCCAAGAAAACCCCAAATGATGCAGAGTCAGTATGACTTAAACAACTGAACAACAGCAATGACAATTAGTTTGTCAGTTTCCTTTTAAAAATGCGGGGCTTTGGGGGCAACTAGGTGATGCAGTGAGTAGAGCACTGGCCCTGGAGTCAGGAGGACCTGAGTTCAAATCCAACCTCAGAGACTTGACATACTAGCTGTGTGACCTTGGGCAAGTCACTTAACCCCAATTGCCCTGCCTTTCCCCCTGCAAAAAAAATAAAAATAAAAAAAAAATAAAAAGGTGGGGCTCAGAAATAAATACAAAACTCTAGCTGTAATCTGCTAAGGAAGAGGACAAAATGAAGTCATGTTGTCCATCTTCATTGTGGGTACTATGATTCTAAGGAGTCAACCTAAGATCACATTTGCTTTCTTAGCTGAATGCTTTGCACTTATATTTCATAGAGAGTCCCAGTTCTTTTTCGTATAAACTTATTCCTAGCCACGTCTCTTGTACTTATAAAGATAACTTTCTGAACCTAAATGTAGAATTTTAATTTATCACAACTGAATTTAAGCAAAACTCAAGTCTGTTTTTTCTGACCTGTCCAGATATCTTTGATTCTGATTTTTGTCATCCAGTGTGTTGACTGTCCTTTGAAACTTTAGGTCATTTACAAATTTTGCAGTCAAGCTCTCTATGCTTTATTCTAACTCCATGATCAGTAGAAGAGATGCCTGAAGTCAGCTCTCTGAAACAGTCTGCTAGAACTCTTTCTCTCCAGATTAAATTGTTCAATACATTGGCAGATGTCAGAAATACACTTGACACAAAGATTTAAGTATCAAGGATAATTTATTACTGAGGAATCCAAAGGAATTGGAAAATGTTCCTGGCCAGGAGCAGACTCCACTCTTCTTTAGGAAGAGGGAGTGCTGCATACAAAGCTAGATCAGCTTTATAGTGTTTATTCTACACAGCATCAGCACTGTACCTCCTTTGAGAGAAATGATTTGTCCATTCCCCTTCCTGGTTACAATCTTCCTTACACTCACCTTACATGCTGCTCCTTGATGTGCTCCTCCCCCCACAACACATGTCCCATGTTCAAAACTCCTCCCTATGGGTGTGTAAGGTAATATACAATTAGCCAATTAAGCATGCACAATAGCAATTCGACCCAGTTTTCCCTTCAACCCTGGCTGTTATCTGGCTGGTTTAGGCCAGTTTTCCCAATATCCTAGGTTTGTGGTTTCCACAAAACCACTGGCTATTCTCTGATTGGCTGGGCCCACCTGCCTTAGTTAATTTTTATTCCCTTCTTTGTTCAAGCTGACACTTCATTAACTATTCTGTGGAAACTTATTTTTCACTGATCTCTCACAGTAGATTTGTTAGCTTCTGGATGTGGTTTTTTTTTCCTCCAGTGCTACAGATTTGCAGCCCATTCATAATTTTTCATTCTCTTGCAATTATTGTCTGTCATCTCTTAAGACTTCCATAGGTGGTTCCTTCGATGCTAGGGTCTTGCTTCTAGGTTCTTTAACATAATATGCTGGCACTATGACACAGCTTATCAGTCTATGGTCCACCATTCTTGCCACCTGACCAACAAGTCATGATCTGGTCACTCTTGAATCCATCTAACTGTTCTGTGAACCAGTTTATGTCTCTTCATCTCGGCCATGAGGATATTTTAAGAGATTTTTTGAAATACAAACTTCTCCTGAAATCAAGGTATATTAAGTCTGTGGTATTCCCCTGATCTTCCATGATAGTAGCCTTGTTTTTTGTGCCCTTTCTTATACTCTACCTTACCAAAAAACACCCATGGCATCTGAATAATACTGGTTTAGACTAGACAAATGCAGAAGTATTCTCCCATTTCCCTAGGATTCTAGCCGGCTCTCAGATTCTTTGAATTTCTGAAATGCTGATGCTTTTTAAGGCTGTGTCAATGGAAGCATGAAGAATCAAGCTGTCAAGTAATGCAATTAACTCACTATGTAACTGTATCTAAACTGTACCTATCACACTTCTTGCTGTTTTTAAACTTTGGACTTAATTGATGTAGGACAAAAACCAAACCCAGAGGACAATTTAATAACATGCAATCTGTAAACAGTATCAGAGCTTATCATTCACTATTAGGAAATCTGAAAAAAATTTTCCCCTTATGTTTTGAGTATGTATGGGTATAACCTACTTTTTTCCTTTGGACAAGTCAATAGTGTAAATTTAATCTACATAACTAGATTAAATAATTAAACTTATCGATATCTAAACTTCTCCCCAAATTAAAGTCTGAAAGTTAAAAAAATATGCTCAAATGGAGATTAGCCTCTATCTACTTGATATTTATCTTGCATGTAGCTTGTTTTTTTTCTTTTTTTTATATTCTCTCCTCTATAGAGTGTGAGCTCCTTGGGGGAAGGTACAGTACTGGCTTTGCCTTTCTTGTATGTCCACTGTTTAGCACAGTACCTGGCACATAGTAAGTGCTTATTAAATGCTTATTGACTGATTGTGAAGTTGAAAAATAAAATATTTCATAATTAAAACATAGATCATATCACACTTTTTTCCCTAATAGAATAAATGTCTTACTCTATTTGTGCATAAATAATTGAACTTTGTAAATCTACTTTAAAACTTAGCAATAATCAAAGGGCAGAAAAATATATCTCTGCACAAAATATCTACTATCAGAACTATTGTGGCACAGGGGAAAAACCACTGTGCCTTGAATTCAGAAGACCCGGATTTCAATCCCAGCTCCCAGCCATTAGGTAATCATTCAACTTGGGTTCATTCAATTTTGGTTGTACAATTAATTAAATCAGTCAGTAAGCATTTATTAAGCTCTCACTATGTGTCAGCCTTGGAGATGCTAAGGATATAAAGATGAAAGGTAACAACCTCTTTGTCTTCATGAAACTTATATTCTAATGAGGAAGGGATACAGTATGTGCACATCTAGGTACACACAAAACACATACAAGGTAACTTTAAGGAGGAAGGCATTAGAAGCTGGGTGTACCAGGAAAGCCTGCATGCAAATGGAGCTTGAGCTGAGTCTTGGAGAAAACTAGGATCCCAAGAGGCATAGGTGAGGAGAGAGGCATTTCATGCAGAGGGCACATCTAGAGCAAAAGAGTGGAGAAGGGCTATGAAATATCATAGGTGAGGAACAGCAAGAACAACAGTATGGCTGGACAGGAGATACATTGAGGGGAATAATGCATAAGAGTGCTAGAAAGATTGGAGAAAGCCGCATTGTAAATAGTATTAAATCTCAAAGAGAGGAGTTTCCATCTGATCTTTAGATAGATCATGGATAGCCAATAGAGTTTTAACATGGAGGAGGCATAACATGGTCAGATGCTTACTTTAGGAAAATTCTTTTGGCTGCTGCGCAGAGGATAGATTAGAGTGTGGAGAGGCTAGAGGCAGGGCGACCGATTAGGAGTCTATTGAATTTGTGTAGGGGTGAGGTGATGAGGACCTCAATTAGGGTGGTAGTCATGTGATTGGAGAGAAAGGGATATCCATGAGTGAGAAGTGTTGTAGAGATAGAAATGGCAAGGTTTAGTAATTGATTAGATATGTGGGGTAAGAGTGATGAGATTAATATGGCACTAAATTTGGGAGCTGGCATTATTGGAAGCATGGTTTTGGCCTTGACAGGGAAGTTTGGAGGAGGAGTGAGTTTGAGGTCGATGATAGTTAGTTTAGTTTTGGGCATATTAAGATTGAGATTCTTACTCAATATATCCAAGTCTAATAGCTACTTGGTTATATAGGACTAGAGCTCAAGAAAGAATTAATTAAAGCTATGTGAGCCGAAGAGGCTACCAAGAGAGCATGTGTAGAGAGAAGATTGGCCACGACAGATTTTTGGAGTACAATCACAGTAAGGGAGCAAGCTATTGATGATTCAGCAAAAAAGAATGAGAAGGAGTGGCCAGACAGGTGGGAGGAAAGCAAAATTATGGAGAACCAGAAAGGAGAGAGTAGCCCCAAAGACAAAGTAGCCAACAATAACAAAAACTGCTGAAAGATCAAGAAGGAGGATGTCTGTGAAAAAAGGCCCTTAGTTTTAGCAATTATGAGATCTTAGGAGAGAGTGCTTTCATTCTTAAGTGATGAGGTCAGAGGTAAGAAACTAGATCACAGAGGACTTAGGAGAGCCCTGAGTAAAGAGGACTTTGTCAGAGTATTTAGCTAAGAAGGGGAGGAAAAATATAGGATGAAAGCTAAAGGGGGATGGTAGGATCTCTTGAGGGTTTTTTGAGAACTTAAAAGTCTTGGGCGGGAAGACTTCCTAGCAGCTGGGAAGGAGCCAGTAGATAGGGAGAGATTTAAGATTAGATGGAGGGGGATGATAGTGGGGGCAATTCTACTGGAGATAGTTCCCACTATCTGGCCTTGGGCAAGGAGAAGGATATTTCATTAAAGGATAGCAAACCTGGAGTAATGTCAAGAGAATGGGAAATTAATAGAATAGGACAGGAGGGAACTTACAACTTTGATGTTTTTCAGTAAAGGATGAAATTAAGATGTTCTGCTTAGAGGGTGGTGGAAGGGTGCTGCTTCTGGAGACAAGATTGATGATAATCAATATTGCTATTGCATTTTAAGGGTTGCAGAGTACTTTACAAGTATTTCATTTGTCCTCACAACAACTTTGAGAGGTAGGAACTATTGCTACTCCCATTTTACAAGACAAGGAAACTGAGGCAGTCAGATATTAAGTGACTTGCTAGCAAATATCTGTGTCCAGATTTGAACTTGGGTTTTCCTGACTCCAGTCCCAGTGCTCTATCCACTGTACCAGCTAGCTACTTTCTAGATTCAATTAGGAGGAGCAAAAGGACTGTCTCATTGTATGGAGGGGCCCAGTTGAGATTAGATCCTATGTAATTGGAGTTGACCCAATTAATAGAATTGAATGACTTCCTGGAGCTACTTGCAGCAGCTCATGCATAATTAAGAATGGAGAAAGAGGAGAATGGTGGGAGTAATCCATGACTGGGGTTTGACAAGATGTGAGGGCTGATAGGCCACCAAAGTCTATTCCTGGTAGGCAGAATATGATATTTCTATCTCTTCAAATTCCAGCCTAGTTTTTCTCTAAACCTGTTAGCATTAAAAATACTTATGAATAGAAATATTAAGTTATAATGAAAAGACTGGCATGCCATTAATTTAAGCAGTCCTAACAGTGTCACTACAGAAATCACATGAAATGAATGACAGTGATAAATATTATATAAAACCATTGTAGTCAAGGCTCAACTGCTCCACTGAAATAATAGTACCTCTGAATAATGGTTGCTCAAATCTGATGTGAAACATGAAAGAATAAAACAAACAAGGCACTCTTGATAGTTTTCCCTTTTAGTTCTGGGATTATGGTATTATAATAAGGAAATCTGGACCTTATGTGCCTCGCTTTATTTCTGAATGAAAGTGTTTGAGACAGGATTTTTAAATAATAGGAGAGACATCCTTAGGAGAAACGAAGTAAATTTATTTTACAAACCTTGCAAGATTTGGGCACACCTCCATAATGGAGGAGGTGAGGTAAAAGGGAACCTGCCTTAATTTATACTCTTTAATGAAAAGATTCCCACCCACCTCTATCCCTTTTCACCATTGGCTGGGAGGTGGGCTTATGGTCTAGGCGCGAAAACTACACAGAGGACCAAGGTTGATTCGGTCCATTCAGGTTTTTCCCTATCAGAACTCAACTGCCAGGGTGGCATCTGAAAGTCTAGGAGAAGAAATGGGGGTGGGGTGGGGAGGAGAGACCTTCCTGGAGCAGAGAACAAATAGCTCACAGGAAGTTCATTATCTTCTAACATCTGAGAGAGAGGGGGAAGGGCATGCCCACAGTTCCAGGCCCTGACCTTCCAAAATCACAAAGTCAGATCCCAAAACCTCTCCTATTCCATTAGACATACCCTGTGAAGTCTTCACAATTATCCATCCCATTCAAAAGCAAAAGTGGGAGAGAGAGAAAGAAAGAAAAGAAAGTAAGCTGTATCTTTCTAGAAATATCGTAGGTGTAGTTAATCCATGAATTCTGAAAATGAGATTTGGATGAAATGATTTCTCATTGTAAGAAAAATGGTTATATAACCATGCTTCTAAGTATTTTTAAAACCAACCCAAGATAACTTTAGGATTAAAAGAGGTATGAGATTTCATTAATTGATCATGTGACAGAACTCTTAAAAACAAGATCCTTTTGGTCCTTAATGATATTAGTCCTTTTTAAAAAATAGGTATTGGTTCAACTATTTAATGCTTATCATTTCCAGCGGATCAAAGGACTGAATTTGTGCGTGGATCCATTACACCATGTCTTGTGTCATTTATTAAGTTTTGGATGTGGCTTGGTAATTAGTTGTTCCCCTTCCTTTATCTCTCATAGTAAGAGGTAGCTTGGAATAATGAACAGAAAACTGCCTTTGGAGTTAGAATGACCTGGGCTCAAATCCTCCCTTCAAGGAAGGATTCCAAGGCTATATGATCTTAGGTGAGTCACTTAATGTTTCCATGACCCTGTCACCTCTCCAAGGCAAAGTTACAGTTGTGCTGTATCTCTGCACTATTGGATGGAGTTTCATACCGGAGTTCCTTACACTGATAAAATCACAGGTCTGGGCTCCCCATCCTTCCAAAACAAAACAAAAAATCCAAACAAACAAACAAAAAAACATTGCTTGATAGAAGAATAAAAGGGACAAGCTTAGACTATCAAAGTTGTAATAGGTAGGCAAAGTATTATATAACCTTTTTGTAAGCGTTTATGGCCAGTATTAAGCAAATGAAATGCCCAGGAGGTTTGGGAAGTTTTATTGCAAGAGAAGATCATTTATACCCCCATAATGCCTTTAACAAGTCCTGGCATTATAATTTTTCAACTACACTATATATTAAACAAAAGATTAGTAGTATTCAAAATGTTGCAATATTTATCACCTTTGCCTTGATTTTTGTTCTTTTTTATAATATTTTGCAACAAATGTGTTGGTTGCAGGTGCAAAATTAGAAATTTGGTTATCTATTTCCTCTTAATTTCTTTCCCTTCTCCCCAACCTCCACACAAGGGAGCATGCTCTTCTCCATCATAGTGAATTTGGATTAAGGTAGTGCTTACGAAACATTCTCCAGGGAGGATCTTTCAAAACGTCACCATATAACGCATGGAAAAACACATAGGCCTCTTGCCCTCTTCAGCAGAAAAGGCAGGGCTAAGGCATTAACAGAGACACAAGAGGGACTCGCAACTAAAGATATTCAGTTGAGAGAACATCTTGGAAAAATGATAGTTCCTTAGTGGGAAATATTCTACTTACACTATGCTGGCTTCAGATCAAGGAGAACCTCTGTTTCTCTACAGAGACAGACAGGGTATAAGACTTGTCTATCAGATGAACCTGAAATACTCTGATTCTCCATGTTGCATGCCCCTTCCCCAAAAGGGCATGCTCTGAAGTGCCTCAAGGCCACTTCAAAAGTGAAAAAAATTGATAGCTATAGCACCCCAATGTTATGGGCTATGGTAGTCTTTTTTTTCCCCTTCTTCTTGATCTTAATTTTCGGCTTCTCAATTAAGGGTCTTCCTTAAACACAAATATGCACCTATACGTCAGTCTATTTTTCTTCAGTTAATGTGGCCAATAAGTATGGCTTCTCTCTATGACAAGGATTCTGTTTTAAAAAAGGAAATTTTAATGATATGTCTTTTTTTTATATCATCATAATTTCTCCTAGTGCCCCTCCCTCTCTGAGAGAGAGCCATTCCTATAATAAATATTTTTTTAGAAGAAAAAGGAAAATACGGAAAGAGATGGAAAATCCCATAAAAACCAATGGATTCATAAAAAGTCTGAAAACATATGTAATGTTTCACACTTGTGGACGTCTCATCTCTGCAAACGAGTGGAGCAGAGGCATCTTCTCGTATGTCTTCTTTGGAGCCGTGCTTATTCTTTGTAATTTTGCAGCATTTCCCTTTGATTATTTTATGGGTGTTCTTTCCATTTCTGTTGTTGTAGCCATTGCATATATTGGCTTCTAGGCTTTTCTTACTGTACTCTGAATGTAAATCTTTCCAAGCTTCTATGTTTGCCATTTCTTATGGAGCAATAATAATGCAATAATTCAGGTACCACAGTTTTCTTAGCCATTCCCCAACACATGAGAGGTATTCTCAGCCTGAGGTCTGAAAACTTTGTTTTTTAAATATCTTGGTAACTATATTTCAATATCATTTTGTTTTCTTTTTATTTCATACATTTAAAACATTTTGAGAAGGGATCCATAGGTTTTACCAGGCTGCCAGAAAAACAGTTACACAAAACAGTTAAAAAAAAACCCTTCCTCTCCTAAGAAATGAACATTTGACAGACCATTCTGTTTGAGACCATAAGTCTCAGGGATGATTTTCTGATATATGAGAAAAATCTCACTAGCTTTGTTTTACAAATGAGGTAGCTGTCTTGGCAAGTTTGTCAGTTACATAAGTAACTGCCCAGGAAACTACTGTATTCTGCTAGCTTTTTTTTCTTCTTCTGGAATTTATTTCTCAGGAGGCATGTTCACTTGGCATGTGGCCTTTCATGAGAGAATGCACACTCAACAGCATCTTCATGTGTTAAAAGATTAGTGGAAAGATCATAGAAATGAGGGAAGACTTAAGTTCAAATCCCTTGTCTGGTCCTTACTAATTGTTTAACCTTTGGAAAGTCACATAACTCCTCTAAACCTGTTTCTCCATATATGAAATGGGGGTGATATGGACATTGCTGGGTTGTTGTATGAAATGTTGTGTGGGAAGCACTGAGTAAACCATTTACATACATATGTACACAAACACACACAAATCACATTCGTTATTTTTCTGTTTTCAGTGTCACATACAAGGTAACGAAAAAACAATGTTTCATATGAATTTCTTCCCTTCTTTGATTTGATAAAAATGTACTAATATGTTCATATATCAATGTGGAAAGATGGCATTTCAAGGTAACTCTTATAGAGTTTTGTTGATGAATCAAATTTATGGAGTTTATTTTGGTAATAGAATCATTGAAAATGACACAGAGAATAAAATATCTTTAGCATAGAACACTACAAGTGGATGTAACATTATCAGACATCTTCTGTATTTATAGCTCTTATGGGAACAACTGCATCTAGGATTGAGTTTGGGGTGGTGATCCAACTGTCTGCTCATTCAGATAAAAACAAAATAGGGAAATTTGTTGTTGAGAAAATGGACCAGATATCAAGAAATGAGCTAGGTAGCACAAGAATTATTTCCTGAAACTGGGGGCAGAAAGTGGATTTAATATAAGTAAAAAATATTATTCTATGTTAATATTACTGTTGAAAGCAGCTAGCACAGTTGATAAGATTGCTTGACCTCGAGTCAGAAAAATCAGAGTTCAAGTCCAACCCCAGACACTTGTTAGTGGTGTAACTCTGAATAAGTCACTTAAACTCTGCATGCCTCAATTTCCTTATCTGTAAATTGGGGATAATAATAACACCTATTTGCCAGGGTTGTTGTGGGGATAAAATGAGATAATATTTGTAAATAACTTTGCAAACCTTAAGGGACTATATAATTGCAAGCTATAATTATGTTCTGATTTTGCATATTACTAACTTTGGGTTCTTGGTCATATCACTTTGAATTTCTGTTGTTTAGACCTTTAGTTTATATCAGTGCTGAAAAGAAAAAAAATACTATAGTGATGCTTAGCAACATTATATTGTAGTTGGAAGATAAGTTAAAAATACAAGTATTAGTCAATTTTTTTTTCTTGAGAGTTCTCCAGAGGAGATGCTTGCCAAGAGAGTTTCCTCTTTCATTCTTAATGAACAGAGTAAATGTTTTTAAAAGGGCCATCTTGTCACTACTTGTTTGTTCTAACTTGTATTTATTTATATTTAACATGAAAACTCAAATACTGATTGTACCTTGAGATTTTTTTTATAAGTAGTGACACTCTGCCCAAGCTTAATGCCAGATACAAGAAGTAATGCTTCATAACAGACTATTTCCTGCTCATTACAAAGAGGAACTTCTTAACTCATATACTTCTTTATGTGGTGGAAAAATGAAGTGAGCCAAGGAGAAATTAAAGCTTTGGGATATAAGAGCTTGTATATTGAGCAGCAGCTGATCAGAGTTCTGAAGGATAAATTACTTTCCTGTATCAGAATCTCAGAATCATAGAATTTTATAAATAAAGGCCTCATTTATAAGAACATAGAGATCATCTAACACTATCCACTCTTTTTATTTTAAAACAATTACTGATTTTTTGTCTTTATCACAATAATTTTTATAATCCATTTCCCTCCCCATTGAGCTTGACTCTACTTTTCTAATAGCTCTAGCTATTCAGGAATAAACCATGGTCCTGCTCTCTTGGGACTCCTTTGCAACTCATCCTGCTGACCTCTGACCCCACCAAAGCTCATCCAAGGAATAGAACTCCACCATTTACCATTTTCAAGAGAATCCCAATCAGTAATTTCAGGTTAAGACACATTGAGTGTTCTTTGTGTCTCAGTTACTTGGGAGAGGTGTCCTCCACCCAAGGGAGCATAGTGTACTCATGTAGGACTTGACAAGGCACTCCAGGTTCTCCTTAATTACTTCTCTGGGGTACTAAAAAAACTCTCTGAAGCAAGTGGAGGAGAATATTCAAATTACCCTTGGCAGCTACCACCTGCCCCCATGATAGAGAAGGTGTTCTTTCCAGCAAGCCTCCCTCAGGGACCTATCTTATTAAAAAGGAACGAGATGTAGCAGAATCTCCATACAAGCTAACTTTACTAGCCAAGTTTTAGTCTGTGCTTTGCTACAGAGTTTTAAGAACACATTTCCATGCTCCTTTCTGATGTTGACCCATTTTAGCACTAAATGACATTCAGGTGCCCTGAGTTAATTAGCATCTGGCTAATACTAATATTGTCACAGGGTGACAGAGACATCAAACAGATTTAGTGTAAGCACTAATGAAAGCTAACTAGTATTTGATAACCATCATACAAAATGGGCATCATCAAATGAATTAACAATTGAATCTAAAGTGGTAGGCTACCAACTTCCGGCCACAAAGCCTCCTTTAAGATAGGGACAGGAACAGGGATGGATTTGTGATTGTGCTGGTATAGGGAGCTCCCAAATGAGGAAATTCCTTCTAGCAGTACAGGCCGTCCCCTTCTCTTCGTCTTCTAATCTTATAGTGTTACCGAGAGCAGAGATATTAAACTGGTCCTACAGAACCCATATTAAAATATAAGTGGTAAATGTTAAACAAAATAAAAATGCAACACAGCATAGATAATGTCAGTTTGTGGTTTTCTAAATCAATATGCCTGGGCTGGGATTTGTTTGTATTTGAGTTTGACAACGTTGGCCATAAGCAGCAACGAAAGGTTAAGTGACATACTCAGATAGCCAGAGGCAAGATTTGAACCAATATCTTTATGGTTTTGAAGCCAGCTTTCTATCCACTGTGTTTTATTGCATCTTATTTAAGAAGGCCCTTTCTTTTAAGAATGAACCATAATTTGATTACTTTTAAATGCAAGAAGATGATCATCTTCCTTTTTCTTTATAGTTTAACTTGCCAGAAAATTGCTATTACAGTAGTTCATCCTGAAGTTTTTTTCTCTGCTCATTGAAAAACTCTTTTGTGATAATAGGGGCATTTAATAAATAATAGTAAAGCTATTTATGCACTCTTTGCTTTAAACAAACACAAAAAATGGTTAGTGCCTTGGGAGTGCATTAGTTATTACCGCTAATGTCACAATACAATATTTGTAAAGTATTTCGCAAGCTTCCCAGGATGATATAAGTACTAGTTGTTATTATAATTAGCCAGGGATTGGGGTGGGGACTAAGGGAAAGTTTCATGTCATTTGGAGCTTAACCTGAGTCTTGAAGGTATGCAGAGATTCCGAGAGGTGGAGGTGAAGAGGGAATTTATACTAAGTATGTGGGACAAGGACAAAAGATGAGTCTTCTTGACTCTAGGCCTGGCACTCTATCCTCTGTGTCACCAAAGCACTTAGCACATAGTATGCCCTATATAAATTTTAGCTGTTGTTATGATTATTTATTGTTTTTTTTTGTTTGGGTTTTTCTTGTTTTTGTTTTTGTTTTTTTTTATGGAGGGGGGGAGGTAGGGCAATTGGGGTTAAGTGAGTTGCCCAAGGTCACACAGCTAGTAAGTGTGTCAAGTGTCTGAGGCCAGATTTGAACTCAGGTCCTCTAGACTCCAGGGCCGGTGCTCTATTCACTATGCCACTCAGGTGCCCCTATGATTAGTTATTTAAACAAATTGCAACAATATTAAGAGGTTTTTGACATAAATATTTTAAAGGTAGCCTCTCTTTTTGGAATGGGGAGGATGGTCCCAAATAGGAGAGAATAGTATATTAATAAAAATATTCTCCTCTATGACTCTCCCTTGGGCAATCTATTTAATTAAATCTAGAAAGTTTTGGAGATTAGCCAGTTATTTTGTCAAATAGGTTGAATTGTGCCCGGCAGAGATATCTTTTGTTCTTTCCACCAATCATTACAACCAGATAATGCTCTTACTGCCTATTACAGGGTGTATTTTTAGTAAGCAAGCAGTCAACTGTAGCAACAGGTAAAGAGAGTTGAGAGCAGCTCAGAGCCAAGCTGGGGCATCAGAAGTTCGGGGATTTGCTTTTGGTTCATTTGGAAGAGGCTTTGGGGAAGCAGAAGGCTGGAGAGACTAGGGCACATCCTGATGTCCCAGATGGAACTATGTAGCAGAGCAGATTTAGAGACTCAATCAGGCTTTTGCCCGTCTGAAATGGACCTCAGGATTAGTTTCTTCCCTTGACCCTTTGCAATGACTACAATGCAGGACTCTCCCTCTGATGGGGGTCCTAAGGCTGTCACTTTCCCAATAGAGAAAGGAATGGCCCAAACACTCCACATATTCCTTGAAGAATCCAAGTAAATGAAACACAACCAAGGGTTTTCTTGTGCTAGAACTGCCTGTGTCTTCCCTGGTGGTAAAACAGAGAGGACCTTGCTGTGGGTGGGCTTTGACGCTTTGATGATTGAGGGCATTGTCTGCATGGCTTAACGAGTTGTGCCTGAGAGACTGTGCTGTTGTGGAAAGATTCACTGAGCTAGAAGATCTGGAATCCAGTGTTAGCTTTGCCGCTGGCTTTCTTTGACCTTAGCTATGTCACTTCCCTTACATGAGATTGTTTCCTTGTCTGTAAAATGAGCAATGAAATAGATTGACCCTTAAAGCTTCTTCTAGGCTTAAAATTCGATGATTTTTTTTTCCATAAAATGTTCAATACCATGGTCAACATAGAGCTCAATGAATGACACATTATATGTATTTAATTGCTTCTGTTCTAGGCTGCTGATCAAGAAGAAAAATATGGAAAAATAGCCATGTATCAAGCCTGGTGTTAAATCACACTATTTATAAATAATTTAAAATTTTATTTTATTAATATCTTTAGTTTTTAAATCACCTTGATTTTCAAATATCAGCCTTCCCTCTTCAATGTGTGTGTCTGTATTTTCTAGTTCTCCTTACTGCATTTTGAATCAGTTTGTGTATGTCTTTCCATGCTTCTCAGAATTCCTCATATTCCTTTTTATGGTAAAGTAATATTCCATTACATCATGTTAGTTATTCCCTAATGAATGAACATTGACTTTGTTTCTAATTCTTTGCTATCATAAAAAGTTATACTCTCGATATCTTGGTACAAATGGGACATTTCTTTCTATCTTTGACTACCTTAAGGTATTTACACAGAATTGGGATCTTTCCATCAAAGGGTATCAAAGACAAATAAATATTTCAATAAAAATTTAACTGCATCCCTCACAATGTATATTGCATGTACTAAATCATTTAAAATATTTAAGCATTATCTCTTTGGCTTTTTAAAAAGCTGTTCAACATTTAAAATTTTGGTAAGCTAACTTATTTTTCTAACCTTACTTTATAGGCTTTAAAAATGAGAAAATCTAACATATAGTTGCAACGAATGAACAAAAGTAAGCAGTGTACCCATATGTAATTGCTGAGATGTATTTTAAAACTGATTTTCCCATGCCTTTCAGTCTTCTGGGAATATTTTTTCAAGGGTAAAAGAGCAATGACAGAAGTGATGGTTTGATCAGATGAGAATGAATTCTTTGGCAGGTGGAAAGTGCAGCATGTACCTCGAATGTTCCCTTTTTTCCTTTTGATTCAGCTATGTATTTCCTCAAATCTACTCTTCAAGAGAAAATAACTACATTTTTCTATTTTTTCTTCAAGGAAACTCATAAAACTTCAGGCATGTTTATTTGTAAAAATAACCCATCTTGTCTCTGATTTACACAACACTATTTTATTGGCTATATTTCAAAGGATCATAAAAGATGATGACCTTTCCATCTATAGGTCTGTTTGGTTTCAACTCAGTGGAACAAGAAACCCCCAGTCTTCCCCCTCCGCACTTATAGTTTCCTTTTATGTGTTGTCTTCTCCTATTAGATTACAAGCTTTTTAAGGACAGGAATTGCCTTTTTCTTATTTGTATCCCCTGCACATAACACAATGTCTGGAACATAGTAGGTACTTAATTAATGGTTTTTTAATGGAAGTGAACAAAAATAAAGCTCCATATTATTTTGCTGCATTTGCTAAAAATATCTGCTGATTTCCTCTTTTGGGTTTCTAATTGCTTAACCAATTTTATTCTTTTATTCCCATTTCAAACCAACTTTTTCAATTTAGCCTTACAATATTTAAAGATTTAAAGCATTCAGTCAGTAAATTATTCATTAAATATAGGTCTAATTGGTTCACATACAATACATACCTTAGTAATATTCTCAGCCAAAACCAACTTTTGGATTATGCTATTTCAGACCTATCAGAACTATTTGTAATAGGACTTGGTTTATCTTGGACTGAATTGATACTTTCTTATATTCCAGAACTTAAATTAATTTGCTAGATTCTGTTGCATTGCTAGACCCCAATAGCTGTCCATTTTAACTTCTAACTACAAACATTAATGAGGTGGGATTGGTCAAAGGAGTTCTTGATTACTTAATAAGTTTACATGGATGAGAGACTTTGGTTGTATCTTCCTTTCTACAGGGTGTTCCTAAAGTCTGGACGCATAGGCCAAAATGCATATTTTCAAGAAATGAAATGAACGAAATTTTCAACAACATTTTATTTAATTGGAATATTAACAAATAACATCTTCAGGGGCAGCTAGGTGGCACAGTGAGTAGAGCACCGGCCCTGGAGTCAGGAGGACCTGAGTTCAAATGCAACCTCAGACACTTGACACATGTACTAGCTGTGTGACCTTGGGCCAGTCACTTAATCCCAATTGCCCTGCCAAAAAAAAACAAAAAGAAAATTAAAAAAAAAATCAAATAACATCATCAATGTGATTTCCATCATTTGTGGCACAAAGGTTGATGTGCTTTATGATTCACATGAACTCGATTCAATAACTCCACATTGCCATTGATTTTAGCACATTCACTCTTTATGCATTCACTCAAGTGTGTTGCATCTGTGACTTTCATTGAGTATGTTTTCTCCTTTAGCATACCCCAGAAGAAGAAGTCAAGGGGGCTAAGATCTGTTAATATTCCAAATATTTCAAAATATGCTTTTTTGCCTATGTGTCTACACTTTAGGGACACCCTGTAGAGGATGGACATGCCCATTCTCATCTCCTTGATGATGGTTTCATAAGCTGGTGAAGCCTCATCAGTGAATTCACTGAAACCAACATTATGGAAAGTATTCTCGTAGGAGGTTCCACCCTTTTGCGCTAGTATATTGAAGGGGAGCATGACTACCCATTAAAGATCCTTTTGGCTTTTTTGCCTTTTTGATTTTCAGCAGAACTAAGATTGGACTGAGGTTAATGGATGCTTTATGTGTCAAGATACTTTAGAGCCATATACTCTGTTATATGATGAGAAAAATCACTTGGCCGAGTTTTCAAGAAATGGTAGTAACCAAGATGGGTGGGGTGTTGAGAGTACCTGGACCTAGTCCTGAAGAAGCAGGAGCAGAAGCATACCATTAACTTCTATATTTCTTCTGTGGAGACAAAAGGAGTTCCTGGGTAGCATGAGTACAGGGTCTATCCCTTTAGCAATGAAAGGAAAACTTCCTTGACTCTCTCAATCTTGAGATTGTCTCGCAAGTAACCCAAAGTTTGAGAGTTTGGTATGTGGCTTTCTACTGATATAAGTGGAATTCCCTGTGTAGTGTGAGAGAAAAGGATTGTTCCCCTATGTCTCAAATAGAACAGTAAAGTTAACATTGAAAACTTCAAACTTACATTGAAGTTACTTTACAACCTCAATTTCAGGAAACAATTTCTTATTGCATTCCTCTACCCCTCCACATAATTCTTCCACCAAATAGTCTGAATTTTAGAGTGTTGTCCACTGAAGCTAGAACTACCTACTAGTAAAAGAAAGGCCTCTCATAAGAGATGAAGATCTTACCTTACAAAGAATTTTACGATAGGACAATTACTCTATGGGACAGAAAAGCAGCAGTTGCCAATAAGTATGAAAAAGACACAGTCTCTCTCTCTGTTTCTGAGTCTTCCTCTTTCTATCTTATTAAAACAGAGCCTGCCAAGGCTTTTGGACTGGTTTTCTTAAATTGGCCCTTCTATTGCCAGTTTGACTGTTGAAGGGAAGGAAGAATGAGAAGGCCAAGTGATCATCACATGAGGCCAGAGAAATACAGCTCTAGGGAATCTGGTTGCCTGGGTGTCTTTCTCAGAAGATGTTCCCTTGAGTTGCACATGTACCCAGTAAAAATCTCCATGCAGTAGCTGAGACAGTACTTAGAGGTTGTAAGGCAGAGTTTTGAGCCCACATCAAGAAGCTAACCATAGTTGTATTGCTGTGATATCTTCACATACTTTAAAAATTCTCTTGTGCTATTTTTAGAGTTTACCTGATCCTTACAAAATATATTTTATTGATTCTCTAGCCATTCCTTTCATTTTTACCCCTAATACTTAGAAATTCCATTTCAAATCTTTTGTCTTAAATATTGGTTTAGTATAAGTAAGGTAAATTATTAATTATTAATTCCATTGATAATTAGATAAATTTGTGTGATAATAAGTATGTATTAAGTACCTACTATGTGCCATGAACTGTCTAAGCACTGGGGATACAAAAAGAAGCAAAGACAGTCCCTACCCTCAAGGAGCTTGAGAAAATAATGTTAAATTGATATGACTGAACTACTAAAGTGGAAGGGGAAGTCCTCCAGTAGAGTGGTTAGATCCCCAAAAAATCATTTAGGAAAAAGTATGGACAAACTTGCTCAGAATGAGAAGGCACAGAAAGTGAGAATTGCAGTCATATCTTGGATCTACCAAAGTATCAAAATGAAAAGAATTGTTTAAAGTAATCTTACTTGAATTCTATAGACCAATAGTTCCACTTAATTTCTTGATTCCTTGCTACAAAGAATTTGTGCTAAAAATACTTTAATAGACTATTAAACAGTAAATAATTATCCAATTATGTTACAAATACATATTTTCCTCTGTGGCAACAAGCATGTGTATGTTTGAAGCATCATAGATTTCTTCAATGATTTGAAACATTTAGTGGGCAAAAAGTCATCATTGTAGTTATTGTAGACATTTAATGAGTAAGTCTAAAAATATATTATGAGTAGTATATTAATTTACCTTGGGGTGATCATAACACATTTTTGTTGTTGTTGAAAGAGGTTCATGGAACAAAAAGCATCAGGAACCATGGCAGAAACAATATTTAAACCAAGGGTTGCCTGAAGTTTATTAGTATTTATTCAAATGGTATGCAAATCAGGATTTCCCCCTCAGAGGAATGGAAATGAAAATCCTCACCCATATTTCAAGCCTTAATTATTCCCTAATTATGTCCTGCATGTTTTAATCCTTTAACTACTATGTGAACTTTGTGTTAAAATTGGGACCTTCTTCTATTTCTGTATCTCACACATGACCTAAGGCTATGCCCAGAATATAATATGCACTCAATAAATGGCTTTTTATTGGTCAAGAAATGTTTGCTGATTAAAATGATACTGAGAAGCATATTCATTGAACATACGTCCAGATTTCTTGAGGATCTCACATTACATGTATAACAAAAGAGGGATATCTACAGTTTATTTGAAATGTCCGAAATGTGAAAACCAGCTCAGTTTTTAAAAAATCAATGATTTTGATTTCATCATTAACTTATCATATTGCTTTCAGTAAGGTGGGGGATGTTGGAAATGAAAACCTATCTCATAGCATGATCGTGAGAACAGATGTTAAAAAATAATTACATTCATTCATTTAGTAACTAACACTTATTAAGAGCATGATGCTTGGCTCTTGGATTAAAAAAAAGATAAAACTCATTGTCCACTGTAAGCAAAAGAAGTACATCATAACATGATAGCAAAGCTAAGGAATAAGATGGCCTAGATTTTCTAAGCTATATACAGATGTTCAAAGTAGAGTGAAGATTTTTTTTTAAATCAACTATCTTTCATTTACTATTATCCCTGAAATAATATTATAACAAAGAGTGGTCCAAAATTTCACAACCAAAGCAATTCTTTGCATTGGATAGGCACAGCTAAATCTAACAAAAAATATTTTTATGGTTAGACACAGCAGGTGCTCAGGAAATACTTTTTTGATTGGTTGAAACGACTTCATGCAAAATCATTTTAACATAATGATTTCTGGTAGGTTAATGCTGTCTCTACTCATGCTTGCATTTGGAAATTGTTGTCTCTATTTTTACTCAATCAGTTTGATTCAGTAAACACTTGTTAAGTACCTTCTATGTGAAAGGCACTGTATTAAGTGCTGTGGATGCAAAAAGAAGCAGTCCCTACCCTCCAGGAGCTTACAGTTTAATGGTTTTTTTTGGGGGGGGGCATGTAAACAATAGGAAATAACTAACAGAGGGAAAGCACTGAGATTAAGAGGAATTGGGGAAGGATTCCTCTAGGAGGTGGGATTTTTAAATGAGACTTAAAGAAGCCAGGGACATCAGTATTAGGAGAGAGGAGAGAGAGCATTTTAGGCATAGGGAACAACCAGAGAGAATGGGCAGAGTCAAGAGATGGAGTGTCTCATTCATGGCAAGTGCAATGAACCTGCCAATCAATCAGTAAACTTTTATTAAGCACCTACTAAGTTCCAGGCACTATGCTAAGTGATAAGATACAAAAAGAGGTAAAAGTCAGTTCCTAGCCTCATAGAGCTCAGTATCTAATTGTGGAGACATCACACAAACAAATATATACAAACAAGCTATATGTAGAAGAAAGAGGAATCAATAAGTATTTATTAAGTGCCTACTATGTACCAGAACCTAAGCATGGACTATGTGGGAAATAGATAATGGTAACATCATTATAAGGGATTCTGTATTTTGACATAAGCTTAGTGAATTCATAAGTGTTAAAATCAATATTTTTTGTATTTCATGTTCATATTATAGCATGATGTGATTATAATGGAGAAAGGGCTGACCTTGGAGTCAAGAAGAGATTAAATGGGGAGGTCTGGTCACATAGTCAGACCTATGCTTTAGGCAAATAATTTTGACAGTTGAATGGAAGATGGAACGCAGAGGGAAGAGGATTGAGGCAAGAGACCAACGAGCAGGCTTTGGTGAGAGATGTTGAGAAGGTAGAAATGGCAAGACTTTGCCACTGTTTGGATATGTACCACAAGAGCAAGTGAGGAATTGAGGATGGTACTGAGCTTGCAGGCTGGGATGACTTGAGTGCCCATGACAGCTATGAGAAAGTTTAAAAGAGAGGCATTTCAGGGGAGTGTCAGGAGAAAATGAATCCTGATTTTGACATGTTGAATTTTAGATATCAGTGGACATTGAGATATCCAAGAGGCAGTTGGTGATGTGAAAGTAGGAGTCAGAAGGGAATTTCTGCCTGGATATATAGGTCTAAGAATCATCTTCATAGAGATGGTAATTGAACCCTTGGAAACTAATGAGATTATCAAACAAGATAATATAGAGGGGGAAGAGGAGGACCTTGGTTGACACCCACATTTAGTGAATGTGATCTAGGTAAAAATTCAGCAAAGGAGATTGAGAAGGATTAAGACAGAAACCACTGTAAATGTTAGATGCTCAGGATAGACTTTTTGATTGATTGAGATGATGTCATGCCAAATCATTTTAAAATAATGACTTCTGGTAGGTTAATGCTGTCTCTACCCATGCTTACATTTGGGAATTGCTATCTCTATTTTAGTCAATCAATTCAATCCAATAAACATTTATTAAACATCTGCTATGTGCCAAGCACTGTGCTAAGTGCTGGAGATGCAAAAAGAGGCAGTCCCTACCCTCAAAGAGCTTATGGTCTGATGGTGGAGGGCAACATGAAAACAAATATACGCAAAGAAGCAGGAGAAGACAGTGTCATGGAAACCTATAGAGAGTGATCAGCAGTGTCAAATATTGCAGGTAAATCAAGCAGGATGAAGAGAAGCCCATTAGATTTGATGATTCAGTCATCGTTGGTTGACTTTGGGGAAGACAGTTTCAGTGGACTGATGAGACTGAAGGGTTTAGAATCTAGTGAGAGGAGGAAAACACAGAGATGCTGACTGTAGATGACTTTCTCAAGGAATTAAACCACAAAGGGGAGAAGAGATATAGGATAAATAATAAATGAAACAATGATATTGCATAGTAAGAATAAAGGGAAACTGGAGCATGTCAGACTTTATAGAACCACGAACCTATCATTGCTGGGGACTGAGAGAAGGTTGCTGCTTATTCAATAAGCATTTATTAAGTTCCTACTACGTGCTACTACTGGGGATGAAAGGATCAGTGAGGGTCATTTAAGCCTGTTGGTGATATGAGGATGTTTATAGGCAGCAGAAAAGTAGTCAGTAAACTGGAAGAGATTGGAGAATTAGTCAGAGAAATGGGGATGATAGAGGGTGCCACCTACTGGCAAAGATGGGATAGAGTGGGATCAAGAGTGTATTTTTTTTAACGTGCATTTAGAGATGTTTTTTTTAAGTTTTCCTTTATTCCATGTCATTTTTTTTTCATTTAACTGACCCAATCCTATTGGGATTAGCTGTAAAAATCATGCCCTAAGTTTCTTTTATTGTTCAATTATTTCAATAATGTCCAACTCTTTATGGCCCTATTGGGGTTTCTTGCAAAAATACTGGAGTGGCTTGCTATTCCTTCTCCAATTAACTTTACAGATGAGGAAATTGAGGCAAACAAGGTTAAGTGACTTGCTCAGGGTCACACAACTTGTGGCAGTTCTGGCTCTGTTGTTGTTTTTCAGTTTGTCAAAGCCTCTTGCTTTAACCCTCTAGAATTTGCTTCCTATCTAATTTAGCTCTAAGTATAGGAGCCCCAGATTTGTGTCACACCATCCCACTAAATGCTTTCCAAATGAGTTATTCCCTGAATTTAGGATCTGTGAGCTCCACTGGCTATGCACCATGGATATCTTGTCCTTTTCCCCAGTTCCCTGGATAGGGCTTTTCCCTATCTGGCCTCTAAAATGTTTCTTGTTTGGCTTTAGGCCTTCAACCTTGACTTGGTAATCACTTCTTTCCCTCTTCTAGAGACTTCACTGACTCATGGGCCTTGGAAGATTCTTTGTATGACTTCTCCTTTGTCCTTGTTGTTTCCCTGAAGACACCTAGATATAATGGATGAATGTTCTTTAGATGAATTTTTTACTTCATCTACCACTCTTGCTCAGAATCTGGCACCCTCTCTGGAGACTTGAGTCCCAATCCAAGTTGCTATCTCAGCTGAGTGATTTATTACCATTTTCCTCCTGCAATAGAAAAATACAGTAGAAAAATAATCAGTCATGGAGTCACAGGAGCACATAGTAGGGATTTAACAAATACTTGTTGAATAAATAGCAACCTCAACAAGGATGGTTTTATGGCACTCTAAGGTCACTTCCTCTTACCATTACCACTATCATTGTTTTAAATCAGCTTCACAATAAATGTACTAGGAGGAAAGAGAAAGAAGAACAAAGCCAGAGAAAGAATAGAGTCTTTCATCAAAATCATTGATGGGAGATTTAAGGACTCAATGAATGTTATTTGGAGAAAATTATTCTAGGAATTCTCATTCACTATTAATTCCTAGGTTTCTTAACTTTTGTAATAAAGAACAGAGATTCCTAGTCATCAAAATGTTAATGGATTTGATTACTCCTATTTATAGATGAAACAAAGAAACATTCAAACTTAAGGACTGTATTCTACCAGCAAGAATACTTAGTGGAAAGAATAGCAACCCTGAGAACTGATGTGATTAGCAATACATCACCCATCTCTGAATGTTAAAAATGTAGCCCTTCCTGAAGAGCTGGTCTGAAAGCCTCTTGCTTTCAGGTCTGAAAAGCATGTTTTATTCAACCTTGTTTACACCAAAGGCAGGGAGATTATATACGCAAGAGGGAACAGAAGACCAAAATCTTTGGGCAGATCAGTGGCTGGGTGGATAGACTGCTTCTCTTAGCATCATGCAGATCTGAGTTTAAAACCTGCTTCAGACATTTACTAGGAGTGTGATCATGGGCAAGGCCTTTAATGTCAGTGAACCTCAGTTTCCTCATTAGTTTCTGCATCACTGTTGTTTCCCAATATTTCTTTCCTACCTCTCCCATCACTTATCAAAGATAAAAAGGGGTGGGGGGGACAGTTCAGTAATATGAACCAATGCATCAACTAAGTCCAGTTATTATATTCAATGCTCCATGCTCATTCATAGTCCCTACCTCTTTCATGTTATTTTATTTTTTCTGAGTCCGAGCTTAGTTATTACAATTTCATAGTATACATTTTCAATTTTTGTTGTTGCTGTTATTTCCTTTTCTATTACTGTAGACATCGAGCATGTTCTTTTCCTGGTTTTGCTTACTTCACTTTGCATCAGCACCTTTAAATCTTCCCATGTCGCTCTGTATTCTCTATATTTGGTGTTTTTTTCTCTTCAATTATTTTCCATTATATTTATATTTTGTTTGGCCATTTCCTGATGAACAGGCATCTTTGTTGTTGTTGTTTATTTCTTTCTAATTATTGGTTGCTCCAAAAGTGCTACTTTACATATTTTGGTACATATAGGATTTTTCTTTTATCATTGCCTTCTTTGGAATTTATGGTATGGATGATTAATCACTTTCTTAGCTTAATTTTAAGTCACTTTCCAAAATGGTTGGACCAATTTATAGCTCCATCAAAGTGTATTACAGACTCTCCAATATTTGACTATTCCCTGTGTCATCTTTGCCAATTTGCTACATATGAAATAGCACTTCAGAGCTGTTTTGATTTGTATTTCTCTTATTAGTGATTTGAAATAGTCTTTTCCTCTAGTGGTAAATACTTTTCAGTTCTCCTTAGAAGGATCCTTGATGTCAACGGATAAAAACACATATGTTACAAGGTACCTTGGAGGTCACCTGGATAGAGTCTCCTTTATCATATATCCCTCAAAAGCTATCCTTCAACTTCTGCTTATATCCCTTGTGGCAGCTGATTTCACCCTTTTCTACATAGGCTAAAAGCTATCTCTCTGCAACTTCTTACCCGCTGTGCCCAGTTCTGCCATGTGGGGCCTGGCAGAACAAATCTGATCCTTCTCCCAGATGTCTGAAGATCAGTCCCCTCTGTCTTCTCTAATTCTTGTTACACATTCCTTTTCCTTCAGCTACATCCTCAAATGATCCATTACCTAGCTATATGACCATGCTAGTAATGACATTTGTATAGCTTTTTAAGGTTTTCAAAATATTTCACATATGTCATCTCATTTGACCCTCACAACTACTATTATTTCTCTTTTTTCTGATGAGGAAATGGATCAGGGAGGTTGAGAGTTGCCCACTGTCACCCAACTATTAAGTATTAAAGAAGTGATTTAAATCTTAGGGATCCCTTAGATCCAGATCCAGTGCTATGTTTCCTTATTCACTGCTTTGTTTTTGCCAGAGAGAGCTTCTATAAGAGTCTTAGTAATTGGTTATCTATCATCACTCTGTCATATGTTTGTGCTTGTGATCTTTCTCCCAATCTCCTCATCTGTGACCTTTCTTTTCCCCCATTCAGGTGCTCTGCAGTATTTTCTGATGACAATATCTCTTCTGTTTCTCCCTCCCTTGACCTTTATCCAAATGTTTTCTACCATGTTTCCCTGCTCTGGTTTCTGAATTTAGTCATGTGGATGTGCCTTCTTAATAACCTAAGGATCCCAGATCCTTGCCATCTGTTCTACTACTGAATCTTACAATTTCTGACCCTTCACATTTTACCTACTGCTGAACTCTCATAAACAATGTTTCTTCCAACTAGAGTATGAATTCTTTGAGAGCAGAGATTTTTCTCATTTAAAAAATGCATCTCTAGCACAGTATTTGTCACAATGTAAGCTTTTATCTCGTTTGGCCAATTCTGCTTTTTAAAGAATTCTTTTCTTCAATGAATGCTTATATCTCCTTTTCTGTTTGGCCTATTCTGGTTTTTTTAAAGTTATTTTCTTCAGCAATTTTTTTGTATCACCTTTTCTATTTGGCTTATCCTGCTTTAAAAGGAGTTTTGTTTTTCTTCAGTGAATTTTTATGGCTCTTTTATCATTAGGCCAATTCTGCTTTTTAAAGTATAATTTTCTTCAGTATTTTTTTGTGCCTTTTTTTTTACCAAGCTGTTAGTTCTCTCCATATTTTTCTTGCGTCACTTTCATTTCTTTCCCCAGTTCTTCCTCTACCACTCTTATTTCTTTCTTTAACTCTGACAGGAATTCTTTTTGGGTTTAGGGTCCAATTGGCATTTTTCTTTGAGACTTTGCTTATAGCAATTTTAATGTTGTCATCTACATCTATGTCTTGGTCTTCCCTGCTACCATAGTAGATTTTTATGGTCAATTTCTTTTTTTTTAATTTTTATTCAGTTTACCCCCCTCCACCCCGCATACACAAAACACTATGCTGTTTATTTTAAATGAAGTTATCCCATTCCAGAGACATAATCTTGTCAAGAGTGTCATCCCACCAAGTTGGTGATGTTTATGAGGGTAAAATTGCCTCATTACATTCTTATCTTTAGTTCTTGCTTGTTATCCATACTTTTTGAATTTGAACATAGATTACTGAGGCCATGGTGTTTATTACTGACTCCTTTCTTGGATTTTGTATCCAGTGAATTTTTGGAGTGTCTTAGATCCTAGAATGGGGATTAGCCTGTTGGTTAGAGTTAAGTGGTCTCAGCTATATGGACTTAAGGGTTTTGGGGGCAGAGTTAGGAAGATCTTTAGAGTAGCATCTTTTTTTTTTTACTGTTCCCTGTAATTAATTTTTGATTTATTTTTAGTTGCCTGTTTTATCCTGTGAACTATCTCAGATCTTGTCAGGAGAAGAGATATAAAGCTTATATGTGTTTGTATACATACATGTATATATATATATATACATATATATATACACACACACAGACACATATGCACACATACATGCATATGTGTGTATAAGGAATGGACTCCCTGCTTACCTTTTCATAAAATGCCTCTCCATTTAAGACATACCTTAAGCACCATCTTCTGTATGAAAGCTTTCTTAATACCTCTGACTACTACTGCTCTCCCTCCTAAATTACCTTGTATTTCACTGCTTAGCATTTAATTGTATTTATTAATTTTATATATATTCTATGTATATATTACATGTACTTCTTATGCCAGCCCCTACCATTAGAAAATAAGTTCCCCTTGAGGGAGAATTGTTTCTGTATTTGTATTTTAAGCACTCAGCACAGTGTCTGGCACGTTAATTTAGTAGTTCGTCATATCCAACTCTTTGTGACCCCATTTAGGGTTTTCTTGGCAGAGATACTAGAGTGGTTTGCCATTTCCTTCTACATCTCCTTTTACTGTTGAGGAAACTGAGGCAAATAGGGCTAAGTGATTTACCTAGTTAAAAAGTGTCGGAGGCCAGATTTGAACTCAAATTTTCTTGGATCTAAGCCTAGAGTTCTATTTCTTGCATCATCTACCTGCTCATTCATGGCACATACGTGTTTTATAAATACTTTTATGTTTGTATATATAGATACCTATATACACATGTATACGTGCACTTACATACACATGCATATATGCATATGCATGTACACAGACACATACACACATACGTACACATGACACCCAAAGGGAAAACCCACAAGTTCATATCTGTGTAAATACATACATACATGCACACAAACATACTTGTAAATGCATCCAGATCTTATAACATGGGAAGTTGGTAAAAAGTTGCTTGGTAAAAAAGATGGTGGACTTCAATATTTTCCCTTTTTGGAAGCTGATTCCTAGTACTCATTTTTCCTGAAACATTTAAAAGTTATATGTTAATGATACCACATAAAAACTTTATGAATCCCTTTTGCCGTCTAGAGCCTTTTAGTCCTCTAGAAATCAAGGCAATTATATAATCCCATGTCATGTAGTTATGAGGTAATTTAAACAAATTTGTCCTACTTTATTTCAAAATATCTTTAAAATTAATTTCCCTAGACCTGTAGATTTTATAATAAATCTCTCTATATTTCCCAACTTTTCTATGATAATAAAAATGATGAATCCCAAATTGAACAATTTGGTTTTTTTACTTAACTCAGCCTTCAGGCAAAAATCTATAAAAGTTTGCTAGGTGAAACTTGTCAGGTTGCTGTTGAGTCATTTCTGACTCTTCATGACCCATTTGGGCTTTTCTTGACAAAGATACTGGTTTGCCATTTCCTTCTCCAGCTCATTTTACAGGTGAGGAAACTGAGGCAAACAGAGTTAAGTGGCTTGCCCAGGATCACACAGCTGGTAGGTGTCTGAACTTGGGTCTTGGATCTTTCTGACTAGTTATCTCCTAGAGATAGCTAGGTGGTACAAATCAATAGAGTGCCAAGCCTAAACTTGCCCACTGTCTGAGGTCAGATTTGAACTCAGGAAGATATGTCTTCCTGATTCCATGCCCTGCACCCCATCCATTGCACCACCTAGCTTTCCTAAATTATCTGATATTTTGCTTCAAGTATCAGATAGGTCTATGGTAATAAAATTTACCTTCTCCATAACAAAAATTTCCACTTAAGATTGCTCATTAATACTACTGAAATGGCATCCCCTCTGAATTCTTGTGCAAAAGGAACATAAAAACAAAGAAGAATCATTCCATTTCTGTATCAACCAAGCAAGGTAGCACATCTGAAGTCCATCAGAATCTTAGTCTGTGTAAAGTTGTGAGCATCTAAATTTGTCTATCTGGCTAGGTAAGTGATGTCACTTATTCCAAGGTTTGAAACAAAGGAATCATCTTTGATCTCTTTTCTCTTCATTACTCGTCAGTTGTCATAATAATTCTGCCTTCAAGAGCTCTTCTACATCCATTTCTGTCTCTTGACTCCCTTTATCACCATCTTTATCACATTAAGCGTGGATTACTATCTAAGTCATGTCTCCCCATTCTAATCATTACAATAAATAACTGGAATTTTTATAGAACTTCAAAATTTGTGAAGCACATTACTAATGTTTTCTCATTTGATCTTCACAAGAATCCTGGGAGGTAGATGTTATTATTATCCCCACTTTACAGTTGAAGAAACTGAGGCAGGTAGAGGACAACATACTCCTTGATTGATCCTGTGTGATCACATACTCTAGTTGTACCCCAAGTTTAGTCTCTGATCCTTAGTCTTTATTGAACAGTCAGTGTTTGTCTTTCTGTGACAGTGTAGGAACGTTTTTCTTACTTAAAGTGCTGTCTGCTCTCCCTTGTAGAAGAGAAGGTAAAGGCCCTGAGAGCCAATGAAGATAGATGCAGAGTAAAGCTTTCACTCTTCCTTAAATCCTTGGCTCTGGAACCCTCTGGAAATGTTACAGTTTTTAGTAATTGATCACAGAGGCAGATGTATATTCACTTGCCAGAGGTTTTGCCCTTTCTCAGTGAGATCTAGGTAGAGATTGTTAGGCTGCAGGACAGCGACAGCCTGTTCATAAAGCCCAAGGAACTTGGTGCATCACCCCACAGACACCTGCAAATCCCCTTTCTCCAAAACACTGCCTCCCAGCTTCAGATATGCTAGTATTGGCATGAGTGACGTTTCATGTGGCTTTTCCCTTTAGGTGGCAAGATCACCCACTGTCTAGTTCAGGAATTGGCCTTGTACTCTGTCCCACAGCTGTTCTCAGGCTAAGAGGGGGGAAGAAAACTTGTTTTTTTGAGGGAGACAAGTTGAGATTCATCCCACAACCTCCAGATAAACACTGAAAAAGATCTGGTACTTTGAAAGACACAAGAACTATGATCAATGTAAATTGGTCTTGACTCCAAAAGACTGATGATATTGGCAGAGAGGGAATGAAATCTTGATGTGGAATGAGAAACACTCTCACACACAACCAATGTGTGAATTAGTTTTGACTCTACTTATTTGGTTACAAGGGAGAAGGTATTGTTTATTGTTTATTGGGTGTAAGGACTCATGATAGGGATTATAAAAAAAAGAAAGAAGAAAGAAATGCCAATGAAACATTTCATAATACACAATAAAGAACAAAAGGTCCTTCAGAAGGGGAATGCAGAAAAGTAGGGCTATGTTAGTACTACTATATTGAATTTAATCTATACTTTTAAAAAAGTCTATATAACATATGTTTTATGTTACATATAGACATCCACCTATCAGTTGCATATATAAGCCCCTTTTTTCTTTTTTGTGTATAATATGCGTGTGTGTGTGTGTGTGTGTGTGTGTGTATGTATGTATGTATGGAGAGAGACACAGAAAGACAGACACAGACAAAGATGGAGAAGGAGAACAATATTTATATTTGTTAATGTTGATTAACATCATAATGAAATATATACTTTCAGGAACAAAAAAGAAAAGAGGTGATACAGAATAGTTAGGAAGATCCCAGTCCATCAGCATGAAAATATTTATCTGGAACATTTTCACCCTTTGGAGGGAAGCAACATTATCCTCAATGAGTATTCCACCCAACTTTGGTCATATATGATGAAAAATGGACCCAGAACCAGCAGAGACTATATATGGATGTAGACAGTCCTCTTTCCTAACATGTTAATTAAAGAAGGGCCAGATAAATATAGATTACACATTTACTTTTTCTCTTGAACAATCTCCTATCCTATTCCATATGTGGAATTATTATTATGGAATTACAAAAATGCTTATTACCAATGTTGCTTTTATTTTGCATCACCAATACCTGTTGGGCTATCAGGTCAAATAATTATCTATTATTAATAATAATAAAGTTAGCTTTACTAGCTAACCCTACAAAGGAAGGGTTAAAGAGGCATTTAAAAAACCCCTAAAGCAACTAGAGACATGGAGGCTATACTGCTTACTGACAGATCTTTTCAAAGAGAGGGACCTCATGTACATCCTATACAGGGTGTCCCTAAAGTCTGGACACACAGGCAAAATGCACACTTTGAAATATTTTGAATATTAACAGTCCCCTTGACTTCTTTTTCTGGAGTATGCTAAAGGAGAAGGTGTACTCAATGAAAATCACAGATGCAACACACTTGATTGAATGCATAAAAAGCGAATGTGCTAAAATCGACGGCAACGTGGAGTTATTGAATCAAGTTCACGTGAATCTTGCAAAGCACATCGACCTTTGCATCACAAATGATGGAAATCATATTGAAGATGTTATTTGTTAATATTCCAATTAAATAAAATGTTGTTGAACATTTCATTCATTTTATTCCCTGAAAATATGCATTTTTGCCTGTGTCCAGACTTCAGGGACACCCCGTATTTCGGAATTTTGAGAAGAGTGTATAGGGGCCCAGCCAGCAGTCTATTAATGTGTACATTAAAATCTGCCTTCTCCTCACAAAATAGATTTTCCTGATCTTGTCTCTATGTAGATATGATTAAGGGTAGTGGTTATTAGGTACCAGATTTTGGATGCGGCTGAGAGAGGAAGGAAAAGCCAGAATTTTAACTTTCAAACTCAGAGTTACAAGGAACTCAGTAAAAAGGAAGGAAATTTGATGTGAAACAATGTAAAATTATCTATTAAGGGTCTGAGAAAGAAGAAATGAATTGCTTTCCTGATGATTTCCAGCTAATGAATATTTTTTTGGTCTCTCAATAAAAGTATGTTGACTTCAGAGACTCATAGATTTAGAGTCAAAAGGGTTCATAGAGTTCCTCATGTCTAATCTTTACTCAAGTGAGTAAACTGAGGCCCCAAGAAATTAAATGACTTCCCCAAGTCCTCCCAGGTTGTAAGATAGTAGGCCATTTAGCTGTTAAAAGATAGACTTATCCATAGAAGGAGAAGGATATTCAACAAGGTTAGTCAGTGAAGATAACCTGAGATGATTCAGCTGAGTACATCCCCCTAAATAGTTTCCCATCTCAGTTCACCAGCCAAATATCAGAGCCTGCCTGGAGCTTATGTGAGTGATAGAAGTGTTGTCAACAGCTGGAATCCTTAGTACTCTGAGCCAGTCATTTATCAAGAATAGTTTCAATATCTTTGAAAGAATAATTAGGCTAATTTGCATGAGGCAGGGGTTAAGATTTTAATGAGGAGGAAAAAGGGGTGGTGTCTAAGTCACTAATGGGACTCAGGGACCTATGCAGATTTTAAAGACATGCATAAAGATGGAAGCTGGGGCAGGTAGTAGAGAATGAATGCAAAAACATGGCATTGTCTTTTAAGATAGCACTAATAGATAATATTAGGTACTAATAGGTAGTATTATGCATTTAGAATAGCACAAAATGCTAAAAGCTCAGGATAAGATAGAAATGATGAGGAAAAACTAAAAGTAATATGAAGGGCTTTTTTTTTTTAAAAAAAAGTTATACTAGGGAAAAAGAGTATTAAATCAGGGGTGGAATCCTTCCTCAGAATGGATGGGACAGTGATGGTGGATATGTAAGAAAAGGCAGAACTATACAATTCTTAATCTGTTTTTTGTTTTCATTGCCAAGGAGAAGGCTGTCTGGATTGGAAAGGGCAGCACCAAAAAAATGACAGATAGGGAGATGAAGCCCAAGATAAAGACAGGATCCATCTGTTCTTAAAGAGCTCATTACCTGTTTCAGCCAAACTACATGTGACTTTTGAACCACTTTTATTAATCTTTGAAAGGTCACAAAGAACCAAAGAGATACTGAAAGATTTTCAGGAAAGGGAAGAAAGTGACCACAAAATATTGGTCAGGCACTTGACTATAATTCCTGCCAATATTCTTGAATAGTAGTTCTTTTTGGCATTATGAACTTCTCTGGCCATCTGGTGAAATCTATGAACCCCTTCTCTTAATAATATTTCTAAATGTATAAAATAAAATATATAATATTATAAAAGAAATCAAAGATTAGTAAAAAAAAATGTACTTTTTCCCCATCCAAGTCAAGAACCCCTTATCTAGGATATGTTGTTAAAAGGATCATTTGTGAGTATCTAGAAAAAGCAGCAATGATCCCTTAGCATTATCAAGAAAAGATATGAATAGCACTAAATAGGATACAGGCTAATTATGACAAGTCTTTTGTTCTTCCTTTCTTTAGTTAGCAAATATCAATATGTGAGCCATCAAACGTTTGATGCATACTAGAAAGCTTGTTAAGAATTGAGCATCTGAAATGTTGTCTGTTTTGATCTTGAGAATAAAATCTTGAAGTTTTTGAGCCTGCTAGGAAGAATGTACATTTCAGCAACTTCCACTTCTCTTGACCTTATTAATAATTGTCTTGACTCCTCGCCACCAAAAATTCCTTTCACCAGTGAGAGGGTTAGTTATCAGTCATTTGCAGTTATATATGTACTATTCAATGTACATTTGAAGGTTAATTCAGTTTTGCATTTTACCAAATATTGTTTTAAGAATTTTATACTAAAAGAATGTATTTTTCCCTTTATCTTCTTTGTCTTAAATGGGCTGTCCTGAGACCCTTGCTTGGGTCTATATGCAAGTAGGCAAATTCTGAAATTCAGATCAATTGAAAAGTGACCTAGGGGCATTGCTCATTTCTAGTTATCTTTGTTTGGGGAGCAGTAAAACAAAATAATCAAAATAAAGCAATTTAGCTGTTTTTTTTTAAAAGCAAAAACTGGAAGAGGAATCCGGTTCTCTCTGTTGTCTATAATCTCTCCTATCCGCCCAGAGCAGTGGTACTGTCCCTTCTTTGATCTTCCTTTTCCTCTCAATATAGTAACCCCTGCTATAAACAAGGATCAAAAACAAAACACCCACCTTCTTGTTATCTTTAGTTTTCCTTCCCAGCCTTACCTTATTCTGAGCTTAGGTATTATTCAGGACACTGCTCTCATTATGCTACTCTCTTTTCCCTACATACCTTATGTTACCCTTTATCTTTTGGAAATCTAAGTTGGTTAGTGGGTTCTTTATATATTTCCATTGTCTTTTTTTTTCTTTCATATCAGAAGTTTCTTTCTGTGAACACTAAGAGTTAATATCCTTCTTGGGGACAGTAGAAGTAGTTATTTGGCACAGTCCAGAAGAGGTCATCCCATTTCCTTATTTTCTATGATATAACCTCATGAATTGGGTCTTATTTCTAGGCAGAAAACAGGTTCTATCTAGTATTGCTTCACCTGCCCCAGATGGCTAAAACACCACACTTTGCCAAAATGAAATTAGACCTTACTACAGTGACACATACATTTAAATAGCAGACTTCCGTATATTTGATGAGAAACCCAAATTTACTAGCTTACCATAAAAGCTCCAACTTATTGGTGGCCTGTAACTCACCATAAGGGGCAGTTAGGTAGAGTTCTGTGCCTGGAGTCAGGAAGATTCATCTTCCTTCCTGAGTTCAAATTTGGCCTCAGGCACTTGCTGTGTGACACTGAGCAAGTCACTTAACCCTATTTGCCTCAGTTTTCTCATCTGTAAAATGAGCTAGAGAAGGAAATGGCAAACCACTCCAGTATTTTTGCCAAGAAAACCCCAAATGGGGTCACAAAGAGTCAGACATGACTGAAATGACTAAACAATAACTACTATTCCTCCCAATTCCTTAATGTACCTCTAGGTAGCCTGTATAAATGGAATTTCATCACACTAACATATTTATGTGTTAATGCACAAATTTACCAAATTCATATTGTCCTTTACCACAATTAATTTGGATATTGGAAGTCGTCATAAGCTGGATAAGTGGAGAAAGATGAATCAGCTGAACCCTTATAAGCCTCTGGATCAATTCCTTCATTTGTAAGTTCTGAGATCCAGTGAATTCCAAATTTAAAGGTAAAATTATTCATTTCATTTCTCACTTTTTCTTCTGAAAGAATTTAATGACAATTTTTTTTCTCTCCTGCAAGCTGAAAGTGTGAACATGTAGTCACTCACTCCCTTACACAGTTTGAAACGTGATATGATTCCTAACTTTCCGAATGTGTTCTGATTTTGCCACTATTAAAACACCACTCTTTGCCAAAATGAAATTATCCCTTACTACAGCTATATACTCATGCATATCTGGAGAGAAACACAGATTTACTATGTAACTGTAAAAACTTTCAAATTAACTATTTTGATAAATTTGGTTACGTTCTTCAAATTTACACCAGTCTCAACATCTGTGAAAGAGAATTTACAATATTAGGAAAAAGCTTTCATTTCAGGATTGAATAGATCACTCAAAGTAAAAATTTCCATCTACAAATTTTATATCGTTTCAAAAAGTTTAGAGGCAGTATGGCCAAGTAGATATAATTATGATTATAGTTAATATCTAAGAGAGTTGTCTAATAACATTAAGAGGTTCAATGACTTGCTGCATGACATATAATCTGTAAATTTCTGAAGTTAGATTTGAACCCAGGTCTTCCCAGGACCAGTTTCTATACACTATGCTTCATCTCTTTGAAAATATTGAGTTTAATAAAATGGTTTAAACTGAACACCATTTCAGATGTAGTCTCCATAACTCTGACAAGTTTCTTTGCTTGTTTTGGTGGTGGGTGGTAGTGTAGTGTTTCTGGTAGTCTTCGCCTAACCAAAAGCTATGTTGGCTCTTTGTAGATTTTCCAGGTCCCAAAAAGTCCTATACTCTCTCTGTTGATATGTGGTTTGAGAATAAATATCTCCCACAAGATGACATAGTGAGCTCAATGCTGTAAATGCATTCTGTCTCACATTATCAATCATGAAATTGAAGAAATCTTTTTCACTATATCAGCTTTTTCATTCCCCTGATTTCACTGTTCTAATAGTCACTCAGGGGAATACAAAAGGTGATACTGAAGGTCAGAATATGTTTCAAAAATTTATTTTTAAAAATTTTATTTATGCTTTGTATACATTTATAACTCTTCCTCCTGCTCCCTCTCCCCAACCCTACTTCCTGAACAAAAAAGCTAACCAAAACAAACTTCATTGTAAGCATGCACAGTCCAGCAAAAGAAATCCTCTCTTTGATCATGCCTGAAAATGCATGTTTCTCTCTGCACTTCAGGTTCATCACTTCTCTGGTGGGAAGTGAATGGGGTATTTCCTTTTCATTCTTTTGGGCTGAAGGTTTAGCATTGTACTGATAAAAGTTCCAAATTCTGTGAGTTATTTTTTTCTCTACAATGTTTTTGTCTGTATAAATGGCTCTCCTAATTCTGCTCACCTCTCTCTGCATCATTCCTAGAGGTCTTTTGCAGTTTCCTTTTGAAAGTGATCCTTTGGTCACTTCTTTAGGTACAATAACACTCTATTGCATCCATGTACCATAATTTGTTTAGCCATTCCCTAAAAGAATTAATTTCACATTTGTGGCCACTACAAAAAAGGCTATCAGAAATAATTTTCTATTTCCTTTGATCTTGTTTAGGATCTAGACCTAGTAGTAGCTGGTTGGCTGTTGTCCTTTGTTCTGGAAGAGAACCAAAATGACCTCACTATATTGGAGTCATGATACGATGTGTCTGTGGCTGATCAGACCAATACAAGCTCAGAATGCTCTACCACAGATGGGGCACAAATCATGCATGTGAACATTTGGGGCACATTTTCTAAGTTTTGCTCATCTTGCCATTCTTTTGAACTATTTCAATTCTGCTTTGCTTATAGAGGACAACACCTTCTTTGACTCGGGCACTCCAAGTTGAGTGCTTCTTTGCTAGCATCTCCCATGTCACACAATCAATTCCAAAGTTCTTCAGAGAGACCTCGAAAGTATTCTTGTATCACTTCTTCTGACCACCATTCAGGAACTTGCCTTGTATGAGTTCTCTGTAAAACAGTCTTTTAGGCAAAGGTATGTTTGGCATTCAGAAAACATGTCCAATCCATTGGAGTTGTGCTCTCTACAGTAGAGTTTTAATGTTTGTCAGTTTAGCTTGAGAAAAAAAACCTTATTTTGTGAGTACCTTATCTTGTCAGGTGATCTTCAGAATTTCCCTAAGACAATTCCATGGGTCCTTGTAGTGGTATAGCTAAGTCACTGGTATGCCCACTTTAGTTACCTCGGGGGCCTCGTTCTAAATTGCTTTCCATAATGGCTGGACCAATTCACAGCTTCACCAACAGTACACTAGTATCCCCCACACTTAGCATAGTGCCTAGTACATAGTAGGCCCTTCAATATTTATCAACCGTCTTCTTGAAACCTTCCAAAATTTATCATGTTCCTCTTTTGTATTCTTTGCAAGTGTTGTGTGTGTGAGATACAAATCTCAGTTGCTTTAATCTCCACTTCTCTTAGTGTTACTCATTTGGAGCATTTTTTATATGGTTATTGATTCCTTCTACTTTTTCCTTTGGAAACTGCATGTTCATATACATATACCACATATCCACTAGAGAATGACTCTTAGTTTCAGAAATTTTTATCAGTTCCTTATATATCTTAGATATGAGATCTTTACCAGAGAAACTTATTGCAATTTTCCCTCCTTATTTGTCTTCTATTTTTAACTACATTAGATTTGTATGTGCAAAAAAGATGTATGTAATTAGAATTGCCTATATTATTTTGTGTAATCCTCTCTATTGCTTGTTAGAATAAATTTAAGGCGGGAATGGTAATTTTCACTTTGTCTAGAATCTCACAAAGCAAGGAAGAACAGGTTATAAAATCATCTATAACCTTGATTCTATGGTGAGAGATGTTCTCCTGTGGCTATTCCAAGAACTACTATCCAACATTATTAGATTGTGATGGTAAATGAATTTGATCAGATTGGTTCTCTTTCATTCAGAGGGCTACCCCTAAAGAAACATCCCAGAGGGAAGTAATTTTGCCAATTTGGAAGTGCTGGCAAAACTCTCACAAACTTGGTTTTCTATGATTATGATGTCAGCTGATGCTTAATAGAAAATGCAGAGTTCAGAAAGTTATCAGGTTGGTTCTTAGATATCTCAGAGCATGCAATATGAAAATCAAGTACATTGCTTGGTAGAGGAAATAGGAATGTTCAAACAAACTAACAAAGTTAAGGAGTCTGGATCAAGATTCAGGGCTATCAGTCTATCCAATACGTGATTCTGAGGTTCACATTGATGCTACTTGAAATTGGATTGCCTGGATCATTTTTGTTTCCACCAAAATTACTTTGCCAACCAATTGGATGAGATGAAAGTCCTCATACCTTGGATTTGAGGGATTTATTTTGTAAAAACCAGACCTCTTGTAAACAGATGATATTACAAGCCAGGCAGGAAGGTAAGAAGGTCAAAATGTTTATATTTGCTTCTCTGTTTTTTTCACATTCCAGGATAGGATTTGTAGTTGTCATGAAACATTTCAAAACAAACAAAGACCTTCAGTCTTAGGGAAAATCAATATTTTTATTGTTTAACTTTGAGGATTTAAGAAAACATAATTCCATACTGACAAAATTCTTTTTAAAATAATACTTTATTTTCCCCCAATTACATGTAAAAACAAATTTTCATATTTGTGTTCTTTTTTAGGTTTTGACTTCCAAATTCCATACCTCTCTCTCTTTTCTCCCCCCTCTCTTAGATGGCAAGCAATCTGATATAGGTTATACATACGTAATCATGTAAAACATATTTCCATATTAGTCATTATTTGGAAGAAAACTTGAATTAAAAAAAAGAGAAACATAGTATGCATTCAGAGTCATCAGTTTTTTCTCTGGAGGTAGATAGCACTTTTCATCATGAGTGCTTTGGGATTGCTGAGAACAGCTAAGCCATTCACAGTTGTTCATCATACAATATTACTGCTAACCGTGTACCGTGTTCTCTTGGTTCTGTTCACTTCACTCTGTTCAGTTCATGTAAGCCTTTCTAGGTTTTTCTGAAATCATTCTCCTCATCATTTCTTATAGCACAATATTCATTACAATCTTACACAGTGTTCATCCATTCCCCAAATGATGGGCACACCCTCAATTTCCAATTCTTAGCCACCACAGACAAGCTGCTATAAATATTTTTGTTCCAGTAGGTTCTTTCTCCCTTTTTTGATCCCTTTGGGGTACAAATGTAGTAGTGATATTGTTGGATCAAAGGGTTTGACCAAATTCTTAAATATAACTCAGCTTAGATGGGCCTAGCTCAGTACAAATTCAGGGTCTCATAGTATATAGATTTGTTAGCTTCCTAGTAGGAGGTGGTATGGGAAAATGTAAAGGGCACTAGGCTCTAGAATTAAAGGACCTGGGTTCAGATATTACCTTTGATAATTACTACTTGTGTGACCTTTGGCAAATCACTTACTCTCCCTACCTGAACTTCAGAGTCCTCATCTTTAAATAGAAGGGGTTGCACCATATTTGATGGCCTCAGATCATTGAGCTTAGATCAGTCCTTTTCAGGAGGCACAGGATTAAGTAATTTATGCAGTTGCAGAGGATGATTCTTACTTTTGCTGTACCTTGACTAGAAATTGAGAATGGGGATCATCTGAGAGGAAATGTGGAAGAAAATTACATGGTAGGACAGAGTATTGTTGGGTTCAATTCCCCAGATGAGACAATTACCAGTTGGATTATATATTTAAGGAAGAATTTGACTGAATGTCTGAATAAATTAGTAAAAAATGTGTTACTGTCTACAATGCACTAAATTAGAAGCTAAGGATAGAATATTGGAGACAGTCCCTGCTCTAAAAAGAGTTCACATTCTAATAGTAAAGACAAGATCATTAAATGGGCTTCTGCTTTGTGGGAATTGGTGCTGACCTATATTCTGTATTTTGGCCACTAATTTTCGAAATGTTGCAAGCCTACTCATGATAGCCCCATTTAATTTGTCTTTAGGTGTGTAAAAGAATAAAGGACGGGCTTTCAGGTGCTTTGAGGAACTCTGTCATGAAAGCTTGTGATAGTTGACGTATTTGGCAGCTTGTTCTTAAACAGCTTTGGAGTTTGAGTTAGGTCTTGGTTGGCAAACTAAATTTTGATTTGCCATTCCTGAGGGGAATGAACCTAGTACCATGGAAGAATCCTTTTAAAACCCTACCTTCATTAAAGTTGGATATACTTATTCATGTTTATTTTAGTGTCCAATCAGGGTAAAAGAGATTCCTGTAATAGGTAAACATCCTCTACTGTTTACTTCCCTCTAGGAATACTTAAGGAATTATTCAGGATCACTTGATGATTTTCTAAAATTAAAATTATTGAGATATTGCATGGAGGGCCTTTCTTGCTTCACTGTTTATGGTTAGAACTGATGGGGAAGGATTGGTTAGTGGCAAAAAATTATATAGATTGTAGCCCATGGATTTTAATTTTTAGATTTATATGAAGACAGAGTTATTCTATGACTTATTCTAGATATACTTCTCCTCCCCCACAGTATCCTGGCTGTTCTTCTGTGCCCTTGAGGGTTGGCTTATTGTTCTGTTGTGTGAGAAATTTTAGCTTTTACTAAATTCCAAAGACTTGTTTTGTGGACCATTGACCTTCTTCAGAGGGCAGCCCTTTAGGATAGAGAGATCTGTTTATCACCATGACATTAGTTTGTTTCGGGTTATGAAAATAGCTTTAGAGACACTAACAGGATGGAAAAAGGCATCTAACCTACATCTTTTGGAGCACGTTCTTTTCCCCTGAGGCCAGAGGACAGAAACAGACTGCAGCCAGTCAAATCAAGGTCTAGCTGTCCTCTCTGTCCACATTCACAAGATCATTACAGTTGGTCCTGATGCTGCACTCTTAGGTACCACTGGGCCATATTATTTGCACTGTCTCTGCACCTTCTAGACCACCAATGTTCTCACCATGGGTTGTGTCCCCAAATTTGAGTGTAAGCTCCTTGAGGGCATGTCCTTTCTATTTAGTCTCTAGCTCTTAGCACAGGGTTTGGCACAGGGTAAGCACTCCACATTCTAATTTGAACAATTTATAACTTAGGAGATGACCACTATTTTTTTAAAAAAATAAAAGTAGTCTTTATTTTACCAAAAGGTTAATGACAAGCCTTCTCTAAAGAAGATCCCTTCACTTTGACCCCTAGTTCCCGCTTAGTGCATATAAAATCCAGTTCATTAAAGAGAAATATTTTTTCATTTTCCAGGATGATGTTATTCATGGAAATTGTTATCAATGTGTGGATATAACTAAGCCAATCAATGCATGACTCACCAGCATTTGCTTCACTGCACATGTGAGGCTTGTTCTTTAATTTGTGTTATGGATGATATTTAGAGAGCTTGTCATGGTTCATGATTTGGCTTCTTGGACTCATGGTCATGGTAGACAGCATGCCTCTGATATAATTCAGTATTGATGGACTATATAAATACATTATAGGCCATTGGTGGCAGGAGTTAATGGTTAAAAAAATGAATATACATTTAAAGAAAACTGCCTCTGTTCATAAATGAACATCACTTATTCCTAGATGAATCATTAAAAGATTCAAAACCAACAGTAATATCAGCAAATTTTGATGGTGGGATAAGACTTATATTTTTCCTGACACAGCTTTTTACCCTTTTCCTCCCCCCCACCCTCCTCCCCCAACTGATGACATGGGAAGACCCAGGACACTTCTCTATTCAAATCTTTTGGGATTAGTTTTCTCTAAAAAGAGACAAAGCTTTCCTCAGGACCTGATTGTCTCTCTTCCCCCTCCCCCAACCCCACTTCCATTACAAAGCTTCCTGATCAACTAAAGGCATAAAAAAGTCACAGTCACAAGGTGTTTTAGCCTCTTGGATTTAGTGGACTCCCAAAGACCTGAGTCACCATGTCCTTCACCAGATGCATTTCCATATGGAGATGAGAATGGTTGTGTCCAGAGAAGCTGAGTCAATGTATCTTTGTTGCATATACTTACTAAATGTAAACCCCTTTTTTGTTAACTGTTCAATGGCTTTGAATGATGTCATCCCAATATCAAATCAGAATTAAGGGAGTGCTGGTATTGGAGCTGCCTTTAATAGATAGGAAGTGTCCAGGATGGTAAAAAAGAGTTTAGAGGCCTGGCTTTGAGTTTCAGCACCTTGTATGACTTTGGATAAGTTATTCCGATTCTCGTGGGCCTCAATTTCCTGAATTATTAAGGGAAGACTAGATGATCTAAGGCAAGGGTTGGGAACCTGCAGCTTTGAGGCCACATGTGGCCCTCTAGGCCCTCAAGTGTGGCTCTTTGACAAATCTCCTTAATAAAAGAATTGTTCTGTGAAGTTTGGTTTCAGTTGGGCCACACTTGAGAGCCTAGAGGGCCACATGTGGCCTTGAGGCCTCAGGTTCCCCACCCTTGAGCTAAGGTATCTTCCAGAATGACCATTCTATCATTCTAGAAAATTTTTGATGCAAGATTGAGGTTGTTTGTATTTTTGTTAAACATCAAAAGAAAAAAGATTAAACCTGTCCTAAATTACCTATGAGACTTTGGGAGCTTGTCTTTGGTCAATTAATGTTTGGGGGAATATCCTGACTGACTCAGGCTGACACCCTTTTAGCTCAGGTTCAACACTGGGAGTATAAAAAGACATTCGTAGGTCATTGGACACTTGACAAAAGGAAATTTACTTCATTCTAACATAGAAAGTAAATTCAACAATGATATAGGAACACTTAGCTTGGGCAGACATTGCTTCTCTATTCTCAAAACGGAGACACATCTGGTCAGCTGACTGTAATCTTTGGATATCTGCAGAGTCAAAACTGGTATATTCAGATCCCACATTGATCGTACTTTTTATGCCCTGAAGTGACCAGAAACGCAAGTCAGAGAAAGGTAGCAGAATGAATGACAATTTGGACAGAGATTTTAAGACACTAATCTTCACCAAGTCAAAATGAGAGAGTCTTATGCTTCTTAATAACTCTCAATCTTTTTGAATATGAGAATGTAATTTTCAGATAAAAAAAAATGAAAGACCCTCACATGATAGCAATTGTAGTATTATCATCTCTTGACTAAAAAAAAACCTATCAAAAAGCTACTATGGATTCAATAATATTTCAAATGATCTTATATTTAATTAATCTTAATAGCAGCTACAGATATTTGAGGAATAATGTGTATATGCAGGTGGCATTTATTTAGTGCATAAAAGGTAGGTTTGCTTATTAGCCATGTCATGAAATGACAAAGAGTTGGAAAACATGATGTCACATACTCCTTAAAATAATTCTGTGGGGAGGCTGGTAAGCAGGGACTAGTGTGAGCTCCATACCGAGTCCCTCCAAAAACGTATAAAAAATGGCTCTGAACCAATTCTAGAACTGCAGAACCCACAAAACAGCAGAGGGAAGCAGGGCTCCAGCCCAGGACAGCCTGGATGGTCTCTGGGTGAGGTCTATCCCACACGGAGCTGGGAGCTGGGAGCTGGGAACTGGGAACGGAGTGGAGCAGAGCCCAGCCTGAGCGGCGTGGACCAACAAGACCAGCAACCGGGCAGAGCATGCCCTAGCGCCCTGAATCAGTGAGCTGAGGCAGTTACCAGACCTCTCAACCCACAAACACCAAAGACTGCGGAGAAGGTTAGTGGGAAAAGCTGCTGGAGTAGAAGGAGTTCACGGTTCGGCTTCCAGCCCTGGGGGCAGCGGAGGTGGGGCAGCTATGGCTGTTGTTACTTCCAGCTCCAGACCCACCTGGTGGGAGGAATTAAGTAGCGGATCAGAGCAGGAGTGCACAGCCTGCTGAAGATCTAAGCCCAGTTCGGGTTGGGGGTTCTTAGGGAAGGAGGAGTGCTGGTGTGGCAGAGCTGGCACCTCCCCCCCAAACGTGGAACATAGAACTCTCTAGTCTACAAGCAGTCATACCCCACTGAAAACCTCAAAGGTCAAGTTAGTTGGCTGGGAATATGGCCAGGCAGCGAAAATGCACCCAGATTCAGTCTCAGACTTTGCATTCTTTCTTTGCTGACAAAGAAGACCAAAACATACAGCCTAAAGAAGTCAATAAAGTGCAAGAGCCTACACCAAAAGCCTCCAAGAAAAACATGAACAGGTCCCAGGCCATGGAAGAACTCAAAAAGGATTTGGAAAAGCAAGTTAGAGAAGTAGAGGAAAAACTGGGAAGAGAAATGAGAAGGATGCGAGAAAACCATGAAAAACAAGTCAATGACTTGCTAAAGGAGACCCAAAAAAATACCAAAAAATACACTGAAGAAAACAACACCTTAAAAAACAGACTAACTCAAATGGCAAAAGAGCTCCAAAAAGCCAATGAGGAGAAGAATGCCTTGAAAGGCAGAATTAGCCAAATGGAAAAGGAGGTCCAAAAGACCACTGAAGAAAATACTACTTTAAAAATTAGATTGGAGCAAGTGGAAGCTAGTGACTTTATGAGAAGTCAAGATATTATAAAACAGAACCAAAGGAATGAAAAAATGGAAGACAATGCGAAATATCTCATTGGAAAAACCACTGACCTGGAAAATAGATCCAGGAGAGATAATTTAAAAATTATTGGACTACCTGAAAGCCATGATCAAAAAAACAGCCTATATATCATCTTTCAAGAAATTATCAAGGAGAACTGCCCTGATATTCTAGAGCCACAGGGCAAAATAGAAATTGAAAGAATCCACCGATCGCTTCCTCAAATAGATCCCATAAAGAAATCTCCCAGGAATATTGTTGCCAAATTCCAGAGCTCCCAGGTCAAGGAGAAAATACTGCAAGCAGCCAGAAAGAAACAATTTGAGTATTGTGGAAACCCAATCAGAATAACCAAAGATCTGGCAGCCTCTACATTAAGAGATCGAAGGGCTTGGAATACAATATTCTGGAGGTCAATGGAGCTAGGATTAAAACCTAGAATCACCTACCCAGCAAAACTGAGTATCATGCTCCAAGGCAAAATATGGATTTTCAATAAAATAGAGGACTTTCAAGCTTTCTCAGTGAAAAGACCAGAACTGAATAGAAAATTTGACTTTCAAACACAAGAATCAAGAGAAGCATGAAAAGGTAATCAAGAAAAAGAACAAGAAAAAGAAATTGCAAGGAACTTAGTAAAGGTGAACTGTTTTGTTGACATTCCTACATGGAAAGATGATGTGTATGATTCATGAGACCTCAGTATTAGGGTAGCTGAAGGGAATATGCATACATATATGTTTACGTATATATATGGGTGAATGTGTATGTATGTATATATCTATGTGTGTGTGTGTGTATATATATATATACACACACACATATATATATATATATATATTTAGAGAGAGAGAGAGAGAGAGAGGGAGGGAGGGAGAGAGCGGACACAGGGTGAGTTGAAGATGAAGGGAAGATATCTAAAAGAAATAAAATCAAATTAAGGGATAAGAGAGGAACATACTGAGAGAGGGAGATAAGGAGATTTAGAATGGAATGTATTATCTCCCATAAAGGTGGCAAGAGGAAGCAGTTCTGTGGGAGAAGGGGAGAGGGCGGATGAGGGGGGAATGAGTGAACATTGCTTTCATCAGATTTGGCCTAAGGAGGGAATACCATACATACCCAATTGGGAATCTTACCCCACAGGAAAGAAGAGGGAAGAAGATAAAAAAAATGGGGGGGATGATGGAGGGGAGGGCTGGGGGTGGAAGTAATCAAAAACAAACACTTTCGAAAGGCGTCAGGGTCAAGGGAGAAAATTCAAAAAAGGGGGATGGGTTGGGAAGGGACAAAATATAGTTAGTCTTTCACAACATGAGTATTGTGGAAGGGTTATACATAATGATACACATGTGGCCTATGTTGAATTGCTTGACTTCTTAGGGAGGGTGGGTGGGAAGGGAAGAGGGGAGAGAATTTGGAACTCAAAGTTTTAAAAACAGATGTTCAAAAACAAACAAAAATGTTTTTGCATGCAACTAGAAAATAAGATACACCGGCAATGGGGAGTAGAAATTTATCTTGCCCTACAAGAAAGGAAGGGAAAAGGGGATGGGAGGGGAGTGGGGAGACAGAGGGGAGCACTGACTGGGGAACAGGGCAACCAGAATATACGCCATCTTGGAGTGGGGGGGAGGGTAGAAATGGGGAGAAAATTTGTAATTCAAACTCTTGTGAAAATCAATGCTGAAAACTAAATATGTTAAATAAATTTAAAAAAAAATAATTCTGTGGGCCACCCTGGGTTCTTGTGGGTCACTGCTCTAGGGGTTTTGCCACATTTTGTTGGATCCTAACAAGAGTGTCACTTACATTATTAATATTGTTATTTCAAATATTGTTATACTCAAAACTCAGACTCTGGACAAAATTTTGCTTAGAAGAAAAAGAGCAAACTTCATGTAATTCTGTAGTATGATTTATAATAATAGGTAGAATGTGAAAACAAGCTCAATTCTCTATCGTGAGGGCTATTGTGGCTTTGACTTGCATAGATCATCTGTCTTCCCCTCCCTTTGAAATAGAGATTCTGTTTTATAGACTTTCTCTGTGGAGCATCACTCATGGATATACACAGCCTCAAGAAGTGGCTTAACTATAGAAAAATGTTCTCCGGTGAAGCCAAGATGGCGGCTGGAAAGCAGGGACTAGCATGAACTCCCTGCCAAGTCCTTCCAAAAACCTGTAAAAAATGGCTCTGAACCAATTCTAGAACTGCAGAACCCACAAAATAGCAGAGGGAAGCAGGGCCCCAGCACAGGACATCCTAGATGGTTGCTAGGTGAGGTCTATCCCTCACGGAGCTGGGAGTGGAGCAGAGCCCAGCGTGGGCCGTGCGGACCAACCAGACCAGGAGCTGGGTGGAGCGGTCCCTAGAGCCCTGAATCAGTGAGCTGTGACCGTTGCCAGACTTCTCAACCCACAAACACCAAAGACAACAGAGAAGAACTGCAGAACCCACAAAATAGTGGAGGGAAGTAGGGCTCTAGCCCAGGACAGCTTGGATAGTCTCTGGGTAAGGTCTATCCCACACGGAGCTAGGAGCAGAGCAGAGCCCAGCGTGGGCCTCACCGACCAACCAGACCAGGAGCCGGGCGGAGTGGGCTCTAGCACCCTGAATCAGTGAGCTGCAGCAGTTACCAGACTTCTCAACCCACAAACACCAAAGACAACAGAGGTTAGTGGGAAAAGCTGCTGGGGACAAGGTGATAGAGTTTGAGGTTCAGCCGCCGCCCCGGGGGCAGCAGAGATGGGGCAGCTACAGAACTACAGCTGCAGTTGCTTTCAGCCCCAGGCCCACCTGGTGGGAGGAATTAAGTGGCGGATCAGAGCAGGAGTGCAGAGCCTGCTGAAGATCTAAGTCCAGTCCAGGTTGGGGGTTCTTGGGGAAGGAGGAGTGCTGGTGCAGCAGAGCTGGCTATAAGAGCTCTGAAATCAACAGCGCATCCCCCCAAGCTTGTAACATAGTACTCTTTACGCTACAAGCAGTCATACCTGATGAAAAACTCAAGGGTCAAGTAAGTTGGCTGGGAACATGGTCAGGCAGCAAAAATGCACCCAGATTCAGTCTCAGACTTTGGAATCTTTCTTTGGTGACAAAAAAGACCGAAACATACAGCCAGAAAAAGTCAACAAAGTCAAAGAGCCTACAACAAAAGCCTCCAAGAAAAACATGAACTGGTCTCAGGCCATGGAAGAGCTCAAAAAGGATTTGGAAAAGCAAGTTAGAGAACTAGAGGAAAAATTGGGAAGAGAAATAAGAAGGATGCAAGAAAACCATGAAAAACAAGTCAATGACTAACTAAAGGAGACCCAAAAAATACTGAAAAATATACTGAAGAAAACCGCACCTTAAAAAATATACTAACTCAAACGGCAAAAGAGTTCCAAAAAGCCAATGAGGAGAAGAATGCCTTGAAAGGCAAAATTAGCCAAATGGAAAAGGAGGTTCAAAAGACCACTGAAGAAAATACTACTTTAAAAATTAGATTGGAGCAAGTGGAAGCTAGTGACTTTATGAGAAATCAAGATATTATAAAACAGAACCAAAAGAATGAAAAACTGGAAGACAATGTGAAATATCTCATTGGAAAAACCACTGACCTGGAAAATAGATCCAGGAGAGATAACTTAAAAATTATTGGACTACCTGAAAGCCATGATCAAAAAAAGAGCCTAGATATCATCTTTCAAGAAATTATCAAGGAAAACTGCCCTGATATTCTTGAGCCACAGGGCAAAATAGAAATTGAAAGAATCCACCGATCGCCTCCTCAAATAGATCCCGAAAAGAAATCTCCTAGGAAGATTGTCGCCAAATTCCAGAGCTCCCAGATCAAGGAGAAAATACTGCAAGCAGCCAGAAAGAAACAATTTGAGTATTGTGGAAACATAATCGGAATAATCCAAGATCTAGCAGCTTCTACATTAAGAGATCGAAGGGCTTGGAATATGATATTCCGGAGGTCAATGGAGCTAGGATGAAAACTAAAAATCACCTACCCAGCAAAACTGAGTATCATGCTCCAAGGCAAAATATGGATTTTCAATAAAATAGAGGACTTTCAAGCTTTCTCAGTGAAAAGACCAGAGCTGAATAGAAAATCTGACTTTCAAACACAAGAATCAAGAGAAGCATGAAAAGGTAATCAAGAAAAAGAACAAGAAAAAGAAATCGCAAGGGACTTAGTAAAATTGAACTATTTTGTTTACATTTATACCTGGAAAGATGATGTGTTTGATTCATGAGACCTCAGTATTAGGGTAGCTGAAGAGAATATATATATATATATATATATGTATGTATATGTATGTATATGTATATATATGTATATGTATATATGTACATATATATGTATATGTATATATACATATATGTATGTGTATGTGTATATATATGTATATGTATGTGTATGTGTGTATATATATATGGGGAGAGAGGGAGAGAGAGAGAGAGGGCACAGGGTGAGTTGAAGATGAAGGTATGATATCTAAAAGAAATAAAATCAAATTAAGGGGTGAGAGAGGAATATATTGAGAGAGGGAGAAAGGGAGAGATAGAATGGGGTAAATTATCTTGCATAAAAGTGGCAAGAAAAAGCAGTTCTGTAGGAAGAGAAGAGAAGGCAGGTGAGGGGGAATGAGTGAATCTTGCTCTCATCAGATTTGACCTGAGGAGGGAATACCACACACACTCAATTGGGTATCTTACCCCACAGGAAAGAAGGAGGAAGAAGATAAAAAAGGGGGGATAATAGAAGGGAGGGCAGACGGGGGAGGAGGTAATCAAAAACAAACACTTTCAAAAAGGGACGGGGTCAAGGGAGAAAATTGAATAAAGGGGGATAGGTTAGGAAGGAGCAAAATATAGTTAGTCTTTCACAACATGAGTATTGTGGAAGGGTTATATATAATGATACGCATGTGGCCTATGTTGAATTGCTTGATTTCTTAGGAAGGGAAGAGGGAAGAGAATTTGGAACTCAAAGTTTTAAAAACAGATGTTCAAAAACAAAAAAAAAAGTTTTTGCATGCAACTAGAAAATAAGATACACAGGCAATGGGGCGTAGAAATTTATCTTGCCTTACAAAAGAGGAAGGGAAAAGGGGATGGGAGGGGAGTGGGGTGACAGAGGGGAGCGCTGACTGGGGAACAGGGCAACCAGAATATACGCCATCTTGGAGTGGGGGGGAGGGTAGAAATGGGGAGAAAATTTGTAATTCAAACTCTTGTGAAAATCAATGCTGAAAACTAAATATATTAAATAAATTAAATTAAAAAAAAAAAGAAAAATGTTCTCCAAGTATAATGGCTTTTCTGAAAGAGGAACCCATTCTCTTTGTAAATAATGAAAACTTTCCATTGCAGTAAGCTTTTAACTCTACATTGTGTCATTGGTGACTAATTGACAAGAGGTATCTGAGATTCCTCCATCATGAGGTAATCTTCAGAATGCAGCTTTAATGAAAACATTCTTTCTGTGACTATAAGGAACATAAACCACTGCCAGAACCTTGCTTAGTTATAGTTATAATTTCATTATATCCTAGACCGATTGGTTGCCAGGGAGTATAGTACTCTGCAGCAGGAGGCTAGCATTCGCCACCTTATTAGTGGCAGTAATGAACTCCAGAGTAGTATCTTGGGTGAGCATTTGGCCGGTAAAAGCCATGGGAGCAACCATAGTGAGAATGTGATGAGGTGTGTGGACAGTGAGTAGCCAAGTATGGTAGATGAATAAAACATCATGAAAGCATATCCCAACTCATCATCACTCTCCCATAACAGGATTCCTTTTCTTACTCTATTCCTTTTCCATCTGACTTTCTTTATTTTTTTCCTTTCTCTATCCCGCTTTCTTTCCTTCCTGCTCTCCTCCCCTATTGTATTTTCCCCCTAATTTTACATGCTTTTTCTCTTTTTTCTCTCATTCTTATACTAGCCTAGTTTCCTCTGTCACATGGTGCAGAATAATTCTTCATTTTTTACCAGCTAGCAGTAGGGGGGAAAAGACATTATTACATGAAGGAGCCCCATACATAACATTAAACTCTGTTTTAATATTTAAATTGGTCTGGAAAAAGATCCCACCCACTTGACATTTTGTTCTTTTGTGAGAGCCACATTCTATATCATTGTATTCACAAAGGACATGATCTGACAGGTGATATTAATGGATCTGTGGTATAATGAAGTCCTTTATTTCAGGATTTTATGGTGTAAGAGCTGGATTTCAATGGTGCTTATCCCCAAAGATATTAGAGTGTATGAATTAAATTTATTCTTACAAGCCCTGTAAAGTAGGTTAAATAAGTAATAGGGAAGTGAGAACCCTAGGGTGGGGAAGGGAGAGGAAGGGATAGGCAGAGATAGTCTATGAAGGAGCAGTGGAAGATGTAATGAGGTCAAGGAATTATGTAGAAATTTTAAAATGTTAAATGCAGGACTTTAGTTTGTTAGGAAGCCTTAATAAGTTCTAATACCTATGACTTCAAATACTGATTATAACTAACAAAGAAAGCTACTTGCTAAAAGAACTCATTCTCCTTTCTAGTACAGAATGAAAAATTTCTTCTTATTAACAAACTTGGAAAAAGAGAGAAAATGTAAACCAGAAATGAAAATGTGTGAAACTTATTACCATTACTTAAAATAATCACATTTTCTTCTGAAAGACACTTGAGACTAAACAGTTAGAATGCCCTAAAAAAAATGAAATTACATGTAATAGGTATATGGTTGTGATGGAATACTACTGTGCTTTAACAAATGATGAGCAGATTGACTTTAGAAAAACGTGGAAAGACTTGCATGAAATAATGAAGAGTGAGATGAGCAGAATCAAGTGAACACTGTATGCAGTAACAGCAGTAACTGTGAACAATGAAGCTATTCGGAATATTATAAGTATTCAAATCAACTACAAAGGATTTATGAAGGAAGATGCTCCATACCTCCAGAGAAAGAATGGATAAATATAAGTATGCGTAATGTGGTCTTACATATCTATCTATCTATCCATCTATCTCTGTCAAATGGTGGCCTTCTTCAGTATGGGGTGGAGAGCGAGGAAAAGAGTTCAGAACTTGAAAATGTAACCAAAAAAATCAAATAAATTAAATTTGGTATTACATATCTATCTATCTATCGATCGATTGATCAATTGGTCTGTCTATCTCTGTCAAATGGTGGCCTTCTACAGTATGGGGTGGAGAGGGAGGAAGAGAGTTCAGAACTTGAAAATATAACAAAAAATAAATTAAAGAAATGTACATGTACTACTCTTTTCTATGTCTAGTAATGGGAATGGAAATTACTTTGGAAACCCTTTACTGCAAAATCACTTCAGCCCAACTAATTAACTAAGATGCTAGTGGGACCCAGGAACTGTGTTTTCTTATATTCTTCTATTTCTGCTATTGACCAGTTCCTTAGAAACTGGATACAAGTAAATTTCAAGAATGTTCTAATGGTGCTATATGTACCATTGAGTTAGTTATGCTGAATGTTGAAAAAGAATAGGAACATTGGAGATATATTGATACAACAAATGGAATAATAATAGCTGGCATTTATATGGTGCTTTTAAGGTTTATAAAGGGCTTTTTGAATATTTTATCATTTGATCCTCACTGCAACTCTATGAGGAAGGTGCTGTTATCTTAATTTTACAGATGAGGAAACTGAGGCACAGAGCCATTAAGTGATTTGCTCAGGGTCTCATACAGCTAGAAAGTGTATGAGGCAGGATTTGAACTTGGGTCTTCCTGACTCCAATTCTAGGACTTTCTTAACTCCATCATTTCAAAACTTCCTATAGGACTTTCACAAGTAAATTTGGTTAAGGAATAAGAATACTTGTCCCAAAGGAGATAAATATAGTCATGATTCCATTCTTCACAGAATTTAGCATTGAAAAGTACCTCAGCAGCCATCTTGTCCAATCCAAATCTGAAAGGAATCCCTGCTATTGTACAAACTTGGTAAATAGTTACCCAGTCTGTATCTATTCTCTACTTATAGACAAAACTTTTTGAGGCAGCTCATTCCACCTTCCTGCTATTGTTAGGAAGTTTTTCCTGATATCAAGCTTAAATTGACCTCCTTACAACTTCCACTTATTGCCCTTGGTTTTATTGCCGCTGGGGGCCAAGCAGAACATATCAAATCCACACTCCACATGAAGGTCTTCAGCTATTTTGGGACAGTTATCTTATCTGGGGTGCATCTAGGTGTCACAGTGGATAGAATGCTGGGCCTGAAGTCAAAAAGACTCTTTGAGTTCAAATCTGACCTCAGACACTTGCTAGCTATGTGCCTCTGGGCAAGTCACTTCACCCTCTTTGCCTCAATTTTGTCATCTGTAAAATGAGCTGGAAAAGGAAATGGCAAATTGTTCTACTATCTTTGCCAAGAAAATCCCAAATCAGGTCATGAAGAACTGGGCACGACTGAAATGACCGAACAACAAAAATCTTATTTGGATCAGGAAGAAAATGAAGATAGTTTTAATGAGGAACTCATTACTTATGTTTGAATGGATGTAGGATTTCACTAATGTGTTCATTCCTTCAGTTCTTTTGTAATTCATTAATATCTATTAATTTTGAGTAATCTCAAGTGTTATTTGGCATGTAGTTCAGTAAATCAACATTTTCCCTATTGATTTTTTTTAAAAGAAGCGCTGCAAGAATTCTAAAATATCTTTTGTACCCATCCCTTTCTTTCCATTCATGTGGCACATAGTCTAATTCAGACCCTCATTACCTCTCCTCAAGACCAGTCTAATAGCAGCTTACTGGTCTCCATACATGTTTAATCTTTTCCATTCTCTCCGAGAGTGACAATCATAATATATGGGTCCCATTTTATCACTGCCATACTCTAGCCTTCACTGCCTCCTCATTAATCCTAGTGGCATAAACTTAACATGGGAATGCACCTTAGAGGTCATCTAACTGAACCCCATTATTTACCGATGAGGAAATTGAATCCAAGAGAAGGCAAATGACTGATTCAAGGCCTGCAGTGTCTTCTAAATAGACAGCTTATGTTTAAAGTCCTCTCTAGCCTGGCTTAAGTCTATCCAGCCTTATTTTATGCTGTTCCACTTCAGATAATCTGTGCTGTGGCCAAACTAGCTTGTTTGCCATTGACTAATCTCATCCTGATCTCTCCTTATTTGCAAATAGGATCATAAATTTACAACTGGGAGGGACCTTATATGGAGTCAAGTCTAACTCTCTCATTTTTCCGATGAGAAATCAGAGAGATTAAGAGATTTGCCTAAGGTCCCATTGCTGGTGTCTGAGATGGGATTTTGACCCAGGTATTCTTGATCCCAAGTCCAGCATTTTATCCGCTACACCACCTGGCCTCCCTCTCATGACTAGAATGCCTAGATCCTCCATGCCTAGAATGGACTCAGCCCCTTTCCCGTCTCTGCCAGTTAAAATATCTTTTTCCTTCAAGGCCTAGACTAAGTGCCATCCCCTTCAAGAAACCCTCTGCAATCCCCCCATTCCACTAACAGGAGAAACAATCTCTCCCAGGTCAAGTCTCTCACATTCTATTTCCTATGCATTTAATAATATCCTCACTGGCATTGTATATGAATTGTTATGTTATATTAATTATATTATATCATATTATGTATGTGTGTGTCTGTATATATGTATATGTACATATATATATATATATACATACACACACATACATTATATTCATGTAAATGACTCATTTCCTTTGCTAGACTGAAAGCTCTTCAAAGCCAGAGACTATATTTTCTGTCTTTGTATCCCTGGTGCCTAGTGCATTTTGTTGTATATTAGAGACACAATAAGTGATCATTTAATTGTACAATGTCAATGTTGGAAGGCATCTCAGAGGTCCAACTCATACTGGAACCAGAATTGTCTGTACAACTTCCTTCATTAAATTATTATATTTTTTCCACTTTAAGACATCCAGAGATGAGGAATGAACTCTCTCCCAAAGCAGCCTCTTTCACTTTGGGGCAACTTTTTCCTTAAATCAAACAGAAATCTGGCTTTCCCCAGTCATCATCTCCCCACTGCTCCATTGGCCATCTTGGGGCCAAGCAAAACAAGTCTAATTTCTCTTCTATCAGACAGCCATAGAAATACTTGAGTGGAAAGAACATGCCCTCACTGTGTCTTCTCTTCTCATCTCCAAGCTAAACATTCCAATTTCCTTTAGCCAATCCTCCTGGCATAGTTTTGTTTTTTAAATTAAATTTAATTGAACTATTTAGGGAATGAGAACTTACTTTACTTCATGTCAGTATTATAAACTCAGGTATTCACATTCAATGGGATTTAAAATGAAATATTTTTATACAGATGTCATGGTGAGCATTTTGAATGTTGAAGACTTATGTAGATGTGAACCAGATGTTACAATGTTAATAAAAAGAACATGGGACGAACTTGAAATGTTGGGGAAAAGCTTTCACAAAAGTGTTGTAACTATAAGCTTTTCTTAGTCACAAGAGCTGCCACTAAGTTGTGACTTTAAAATTGCTTATTATTAAAAAAAAAGACAATCTCCATTAGCTAAAAGAGATTTATTTAGATAGAGTTCCATAGGATTCAAGGCCTTTAGTTCCGTTATCTTTGCCAAGATAATCAATGACATCAAAATGTTTTCTTCCAATGAAAATGCGATGAACCATTATTACCTAGTATAATAGTGGGGTGGGTTTGTGTGGATGAGACCAAGTTCTAATTCTGTCTGGATTTTTTGCCATCTTTCTCTATCTGAACTAGTTAGTGATCAGTGCTATCACTCTGAGTTTTGTGTTTGTTTTAGTCAAAATTTGACTAACTATAGAAAAAATTAATAAGAGGAAGCAATTATTGTGTTGTTGTTTGCATAACTATTTGAATTAGGTCACAAAGTTGTCTTGACAGACATCTTACTTTTGGCTCCTGTTGTATTTCTTTTCCAGAATGGACTCAATGCCTTGCACCTGGCAGCCAAGGAAGGCCATGTGGGACTGGTCCAAGAGTTGTTGGGAAGAGGATCAGTGGTAGATTCTGCCACTAAGGTATTGTGTTCATGCTTACGGAATTTATTTTATTCAGGGAGGGGGCTGAAGAACTCAAATCTAAGTTTTATGGCAGGCTAGTTCATTGAGTTGCTGGGACACTTGGAATCCAAACAGTGCAATACTGAGACTGAAACCTGTTTCATTATACTGTAAAGAAGCTGAATAATTCCCTCTGTATACATTTCAGTTATGGAGTAGAAGAAAAGGTATTTAGCAACATCCATCTATACATTTACTTTTAAAGTAAATACATTCTGTGTGTGTGTGTGTGTGTGTGTGTGTGTGTGTGTGCACACAGTTGTATATGTGTTGGAGGGAGGGGGTGGTTGACAGTTGAACTTTGAGTCACATTGACATGATGCCAGAATCCACAGGAGCTATTAACATAATCCTCTTTTAGGGTGCTTCATGGTTTCCTTTGATGAAGAGCACTCATTTTTAATGGAAGCCAAAGATCCTTCTTGCTTTCCCAAACTTTCTTATTCATTCGCATTTCCATGAAGAAAAAAAAAATGTTTTCTACTCTAATGAAAATGAAGGCTGTAATACATGGACTGATATTGGGAGTGAAATTCACTCCCTATCACTATAAGGCATGACAATAAATCAATAACAGTATCCTGTATTTGTAGAGTGCTTTTAGGGTTTACAGAACACTTGCAAATACGTCCATGTAATGCGAGCTTAAAAAGCCACTCTTATATAGTATAAATGATGTACCTTCTCTTGGTGATCTCATACTCAATTGTCATCTCTAAGGGGATGGTTCCCACATGTATATATCCAGCCTTTACCTCTTTCTCCAGCTATCTCTTCTTGTCCATTTCACCAACTGCCTATTGAACATCTCAAAGTCAACATTTCCAAAATAGAACTCATGGCATTTTCTCCAAAATCTATTTCCCATTAATTACCAAAGAGCTCTAAGGTTTTGGATTACTCAGTTTCTCAACCTTCAGTCTCTTCATTTCTCTCTTCTAAATGTGAGAAAGTTCCCCTTTCCACCCTCTATTCCCATTGACTCTTCTCCCAGTTTACTTGAATCCCTGACTCTTCTGTCACTATAACCAGAGCCTCAGAGGGCTTGGAGAAACACCTTTACATTGATAAAGAAAAACTCTAGTTAATTTTGGGTGTTAGAAAACTAACAAGCAAGATCAGGAAAACCCTTATGTAGAAAGTAGAATGTGAGCTGAATCTTACAGGAAACTAGGGATTCTAAGAGGCAAAGGTGATGAGAGAGTGAGAGAATTGTCTTGAGAGGTAGAAGGCAGGAGAGGGAATATCATGTGGAGGTGGTGAGGGGGAGCAAGTAGACCAATTTAGCTGGAGTATAGAGTATACGAGGGAAAGTAATGTGAAATTAGTTTAGAATTATAGCTCTCAATTTTTTGTTTTGAGACTTCGTTAGTCTTGAAATTTATTGGAGACCCTTCCCAACAACTTTTGTTTATGTAGGTGTAGATATATGTTATATAAAAATTAAAAAAAAATTAACATTATGATGAAAATTCTTTTGACCCTGAACTGGTCTCAGGGATGGCTATAGGGTCCCCTGACCACATTTCAAAAACCACAGGCGTAGAGCTATAAATTAGAAACAGATTGTCTTGCATTTTGAATGCCAAACATGAGCATTTTTATTTTATTCTGGAGATGTTAGGGAGTCACTGAAGGTTATTGAAGGGAGAGGACCATGGTCAAACCTGTCCACTAGGAATATTGATTTGGCAGCTGTGTAGGAGATGATTTGAAGAAGGGAGATACTAGGCACAGGGAGACCAATCTGGAAGCTATCATAGTAATTCAAGTGAATTGCTGAAAGACTGAACTGTGGTGGTGACTATGTGAGTGGAGAGAAAATCAGGTGAGAGATGGTGTGGAGATATAATTGACAAGTCTTGACAGTTGATTAGACATTGGAATTGATGGGGAAAAGAGAGAGTTGAAGACAGCTTTGATGATGTGAACCTGGGAAACTCTAAGGATCAGGATGCCCTTGATGTAAATAGGGAATTTAGAGGGTTGAATTTGGAGAAAAGAAAAAAAAATAGTTTGGTTTTGGGCATGTTAGGTTTGAAATGCTTATGAGATGTACAGGTAGAGATTTCTAGCAGGCAGTTAGTAATATGGGAGTGGAGCTTAGAGAAGAAATTGGCATTTAATATGTAGATTTTGGAGTCATTTGCAGAAGAGATGATAAGCCAATGGGTGTTGATGAAATCACTAAGAAGGAGGATGTGGAGAAAGTAGAGAAGAGAGTTTAGGACAGAGCCTTGATGGATACTCATGCTTAGGAAGGGAGACATGCCATCAAAAGCAGGCTGAGTGGCTAGAAGTTGGGGTAGATAGTCTCAGAACTTGGAGAGGAATTTATTGGAATGGTGGATTCTAAAGTCTAATCACAAGAGATTAAGCAAAGAGTGGGAGGTGAGGAATTGGACGTGATGATATTTGATAACCTTTGAGAAAGAATCTTAGAGCTTAGAGGCCACCTAGTACAAGTGCTTCATTCTTGAGATGAGGGAAATGAAGTCGATAGAGGTTCTTTCATGATCAGAACAAGAACTAGAAACCAAGTCTCTTGCTTCTAATTTCGTAGGCCTTGTTTCTCGTGCATCTGCAGGATTTGAGACTGTTGGCCATTTTCTCATCCTGGACACTTTTTTCCTCCCTGGTTTTTGTGACATTGCTCTCTACTCTTTTAATAATCTGGCTGCTGTTCTCAGGGTTGTTTGCTATGCTATCATCCATTTCCTGCTTCTTAATTATGCCCCCAGGCTCCATTCTCTTTCTGCTTTCTTTCACTCTTTTCATACTGTACTTGGTTATGTCTTTAGCTTCCATAGGTTTGGTTATCACCTCTACATAGTTGGTTCCCAGATCTAGCTACATGTCTCCTGCTAAACGTGTGTAATTGCAATAGCTTCTGATTTGGTTTCCCTGAATTCAGTCTCAGTTTTATCCAGTCCATCTTCCATAAAGCTGCCAGATTGACGTGCCTAAAGCACAGATTGGATCATGTCACCCCCTCCACCAAGAAGTTCTTGTGGCTCTCTCTTGCTTATAGAATAGAATATGAGATCCTTTTTGGCATTTAAAGTTAGTCATGATCTGGCTCTAGTCTACCTTTCTAGCTTCATTTATTCCCCTTTACTCACTCTCTGATCCAGCCAAACTGGCATGCCTTCTGTTCCTCAATATCCCCTTTCCACGTCTTTGTACATGGTGTTCCCCACCCCACCTCCATTCCTGGATTTCATTCCTTTCTCATCTCCACTTCTTAGAATCCCTGGTTTCCTTCTCAGATCAGCTTAAATACCATAAGGGGCCTTTCCTGATCCCTTGAGCTGTTGGTGCCCTCTCTTCTACTCATTTACTCTGGGTGTGTATTTACTTATAAATGCATCCTGTTTATCCCAATAGAATAGGATGGCAGAGTATTGCTTCAGGTCAGTAGGAATACAATCGAACTCTTGATATCGAATTGACTCTGTATCTCCATGCCTGGAACAGTAGGCCCTAAATAAATTCTTGTTGAGTAAATGAATGAATACAATATTGCTTCCCTTAACATGTGAACATAACAGGCTATGTGGGGTGGCCACCCACACATGGTAGTTCTTCAAACCTCTCATGAAGAATATGTGGACACCTACTCACTCTTTGGGCTAGCTCATTCACTTCAGTGTAGCCTCATACAGTCAGGTCTAGGTTCCACAAGAAGGACCACAACCACATGGTTACGACTGAAATCTCTTAGAGTCTTAGATGTAATCCTATTGGGAGGGAATGAGCTCCCCTTATTCACTGCTTCAGCTCTTAAGTACCTACTGATGTACTTCTATTTACACAAAACCAGCCACTCAGAATAATTAGACTTTTAGATCTTAAGTATAACACTTTGTAACAATTCAAAATAAAGAGTAATGCCATAAGTACTGATGAATTGAAGAAAATAGAGTAATATAGTGAAGTACAGTCCGTACAAGAAGAGTAGATTATATTCTACCACCAGCGTACTCTGTATCTTGGAGAGAGTGGGCATACACTTATAGAAACCTGCAAGGGAGGCAGATGAGTGGGGAAAACCCATATGCCCAGGGTAACTCTGGGACTGCAAATTTTGTTATACTCCTTCTGTCTCAGGAGATATCCACAAAAGTTCCTTGCTGAATATAACTTCCTCCTTGAATAGATGCTTCCACCCCTAAGCTGAGTCGACCCACATATGGCATCTCAGCCAAACTAGTTGATTTGCTGGACGTCTTCTCTGGTCTCTGCTTCCATACTATTCTTTTGCTCAGCTTGAATCATTTTTCACTTAGCTTCAAGTTTCACTGATGTAATATTGAAATCTGTCTTTTATGCACTAATCATTTCATGAACCTTCTTCTGCATTCCCGCTGACCTTGAGCAATGCTTATCAAGCAGTACAAGGCTGTGCTTATATGCATTTAATGATCAAGCTCTTCATGGTGGAGGGGAACGTGTGCATACATACTTTTAAAATTTAATCTGTTTACTAAAACTTTATAAATTCTCAGGAGTGGGGAATCTATGGCCTCGAGATCACATATGGCCCTCTAGGTCCTCATGTGAGGCCCTTTGACTGAATTGAAACTTCACAGAACAAATCCCCTTATAAAAGGATTTGTTCCATAAAACTTGGATTTGGATTAAAAGGCTGCACCCAAGGATTTAGAAGGCCACATGAAGCCTCAAGGCCACAGATTCCTCACCTGTCTTCTAGACAACTGACAAAATAAATCAATCTGGGACTTACAGTGGTTGCTGATTTCTGAGATATAGATGCTCACAATGAAAATTTAACAATCAGCTTCAGCTGCTTAAACTGGCTCCAGCACACCCTTGTCTTTGTCCAAGTTTGTAACATTTTGGAGGCACGATCATGCCTACATGAAACACCTAGCAAGTATATTTTATCCTATTATAATGAAAACTTATAAGTGTTCTGAAGAAAAGCTAAGATTTTTTACAACAAAGGAAATATTGGGTTACTCTAACTTTTTTCCATTTTTGTTGTTTATCTATCAATTTATTATTTTTCCTTTGTTCTCCCAAACAGAAGGGAAATACAGCTCTACACATTGCATCTTTGGCTGGACAAGCCGAAGTTGTCAAAGTTCTGGTTAAGGAAGGAGCCAATATCAATGCACAGTCTCAGGTATGGACTTGGTTTTCTTCTTTAATATTCATGACTTTTCATAGAAGGGATTGGGTGTGCATTTATATAATTTCAATACACATATAAATGTATATAATGAGTCAGACAAAAATGTGCCCTATGAGGGCTTTAGTTACTTATTTTAGTCAATTCTATTGTTTCATAGAATGATTATTTCTTTTTTCTAGTAGTATCTAAGATATTTCTTCTTTTCCTAAAACTCTCTTCTCAATGTTGATTTTGGTGCAAACTTGATAAAAATCTTATTAGTGTCCTTCTGATCTCTCAATAGGGATCTTAAACATGAGGTATAACTTCAAAAATGTCTTTGTGTGTGAAATAAGCGTTACTAATGTATGCATTTCTATGTTTCTCTATAAGAGTGTTCACTGATTCTCCAAATATTAGTCTCTTTGTGTTGAGTCCTGTGGCCCTGTTAAGGGCTCTACATCCTCTGGCAGAGGCATGCTCTCCCTAATGGTGAAGGACTCAGATGGTGTTTTTCTGGGCACAGCTATCACTGCTTTTATGACATGAATCATCATTGCCTAGCATTTTGATCTTCTCTAAGATTTTGCCTGGCTTACAGCTGCTCTGCAACAGGGTTACCCACAACATGAGGGAACACAAAAGCTGAGAAGTAGAGCGAGGCGCCCACTCCATCTCATTCCTCAGCACTGTTCTGTCACAAAATGGGCTAGTCTGGCTCTCTTACTTTCCCTTCCCTCCAGCTTGAGAGCCAGAGTATAATAACCAGCTTGGGAAGGCCACCTGAGGCCTGGCCTTTCTATGATACAGGTAACCTTAGAGTGTGAGAGGC